>NC_133659.1:47747182-48012850 GCF_037893015.1 Macrotis lagotis
AATAAATGGATTTTTCCTTAAACTAATGAATAATATTTATCTAAAACCATCAAGAAATATATGTAATGGGGAAAAACTAGGAGCATTTCCACTAAGATCAGGGGTGAAACAAAGATTCCCATTATCACCATTACTATTCCAATATAGTATTAGAAATGTTAGCTTTAATAATAAGAGAAGAAAAAGAAATTGAAGGAATCAGAATTGGCAATGAGAAAAGAAAGCTTTCACTTTGGAGATGATATAACAGTATACTTAGAAAACCTGAGAAAATAATCTAATATTCAGCAAAATGGCAGGATATAAAAAACCCCATATAAATCAACCACATTTCTATATATGGACAACAAAGCCCAAGAGCAAGAGATATAAAGAGAAATTCCATTTAAAATAACTATAGACAACATTAAATACTTGAGAATCTATCTCCCAAGACAAACCCAGAAACTATATGAACACAATTATGAAAGCCAACTTAAAGGCAATCTAAATAATTGAAAAATATCAATTGTTCATGGTCAGATTGAGCTAATATAATAAAAATGACAATTCTACCCAAATAAATTACTTATTCAGTGCCATACCAATCAAACTACCAAATAACCACTTTACTAAGCTAGAAAAAAATAGTAACAAAATTTATCTGGAGCAATAAAAGGTCAAGAATAGCAAGGAAATTGATGAAAAAAATGTATAGGAAGGTGGCCTAGCTCTACCAGATCTAAAATTATACTATAAAGTAGCAGTCATGGATCAGTGGATTAGAATAGGTTTAAAAGAAACTGCAGTAAATGAATTCAGTAATCCACAGTTTGAGAAACCCAAGAACATTAACTTCTGGGATAAGAATTCACTATTTGACAAAAATTTGGGGGGAAACTGGAAAATAGCATGCAAAATTTAGGCATAGACCTACATCTCACACCCTCTACCAAAATAAATTCAAAATGGGTACGGGATTTAGACATTAAGGATGATACTATAAACTGATTAACAGATCAAGAGATACTCTATCTGCCAGATCTGTGGAAAGGAGACAAATTTATGACCAAGAAAAAAACTAGAGTTCATTATTAATTGCAAAATGGGTGATTTTGACCATATCGAATTGAAAAGATTTTACACTAATAAAACCAATACTGTCAAAATTAGAAGGAAAGCAGAAAGGTGGGAAATAATTTTTATAGCCAGGGATTCTGATAAAGGTCTCATTTCTAAAATATATAGAGAATTGTATCAAATTTATAAGGTTAAAGTCATTCCCCAATTGACAAATGGTCAAATGATATGTCTAGACTGTTTTCAAATGAAGAAATTCAAGTTATATATAATCATATGAAAAAATATTCCAAATTATTACTGATTAGAGAAATGCAAATTAAGATAACTATGAAGATCCACCTTACACCTATCAGATTGGCTAAGATGACAAAAAGGGGAAATGATCAATGTTGGAGAGGCTATGGGAGAATTGGGACATTAATAACTTTTGGTGAAGTTGTGACTTGATCCAACCATTCTGGAGACCAAGATGCTTAAAGAGCAATAAAACTGATCATACCCTTTGATCCAGCAATAACAATACTAAGCCTATATGCAGAAGAAATAAAAAATGGGGAAAGTCCTACATATTCCAAAATGTTGATGAAAGCTCCTTTTTTAGTGGCAACTAATTAGAATTTGAGGAGATATCCATCAATTGGTGAATGACGGAAAATGTTATGGTATAAGAATGTTATGGAGTACCATTGTTCTTTTAGAAACCATGACTGGTTGGACTATAGAGAAGCATGAAATGAATTATAGGAACTGATGCTCAGTAAAGGGAGTAGAACCAAGAAAACATTGTACACTTTAATAACATTGTGAGTTGATCAACCTTGAGGAATGCAGCTCCTCTCAGCAGTTCAGAGAGCTGGGATAATCCTGGGAGAGCTGCTACGGACAATGCTATCCACATCCAGAGAAAGAAAAACAAAACAAATAATTCAAAAAAATCTACAGAATCTGAATGAACTATACATTTATTTTTTAAGAATTACTCATGTTTCTCTTTCCTATCACATGATTTTCTTTCTTTTCCTTTAATCCTAATTCCTCACACAGAAAATGACTAATGTGAAAACATTTAAAGACAAATGTGTATGTACAATATTGACCCCACTCTTTGCCTCTGAGGTGGTATGGGAGGGTGGAAGGAAATTATGAAATTTCTTTTAGTCTTTTTGCAAGGCAAATGGGGTTAAGGGGCTTGCCCAAGGCCACACAGCTAGGTAATTATTATGTGTCTGAGACCGGATTTGAACCCAGGTACTCTTGACTCCAGGGCTGGTGCTTTATGCACTGCACCACCTAGCCACCCCAAAATTATGAAATTTAAAATTATGTACATACATATAAAATAATGTTGAAAACTTTTCATAATATGCAATTGGAAAAGTAAAATTAAATATATATTTTTTTAAAAATTAAAATAAAAAATAAGAAAGAGTAAGATTATTTAGTATCTTCTTAAGAGTTTCAAATGAGCAAAGTAGTAGAGAAGAGACCCACTTTCACTATAGAGTGAAAGGAAACTTTAGTTTATTACCTTACTCATATCATTAAAAATTGGAGACATAACCTTTCCAAATGTGTAGCATATCCAGGAAGGATAAGGATCTATACATGAATTCTTGTTCATTTGTCTTTAAGCCATGTCTAACTCTTCATGATGCCCTTAGGGGTTTTCTTGGCAAAGATCCTGGAGTGATTTTCCCATTTCCTTCTCCAGTTCATTTTATAGAGGAAGAAACTCAGGGACACACAGCTAGTAAATGTTGAGGTCAGATTTGTACTAAGGAATTCCTAATCCCAGGCCTGGTGTTCTATGTCACCTAGCTGCCCTCTGAACATCTCTGAACCCACTGACATAACATTACCCTCAATACCATTCTAAGAAAAATATATAATTCCATTAGGTCTTTCTTGATAGGAGGAAAACTCTCGTTTTCTGTTTCTTTCTGTCTACATATGTCTCCTTCTCATTTCTAGAATTTAGGAATTGCATTGTAGAAGCTAAATAAATTGTTTCTTGAATAGAACCCTGGCTATTTATGGAGCCACTTCCATTTCTTACCAATGTGACCCTATAGTCACATAACCTATCTAGACCTTAGGTTCTTCATTTCTAAAATCAAAGTGGTTGGATTGGGGACCTCTAAAGTCTTTTCCATCTCTAAATCTATGTATGATCCTATAATATTCTCTGGAACATTTTAGGAAATGTAACCAACTTTATTGTTATGATAGAAGAAAGAAGGTGACTTTTTCCATCTAAGGTCTATGTAAAAAATAAGGGCCTCACTCTACCCTTACTGAATCATGCTTCAGTTGTGTATGATTCTTTGTGATACCATTTGGGTTTTCTTGGTAAAGATACTGAAGAGGTTTGTCATTTCCTTATCCAGCTCATTTTATAGATGAGGAAACTGAGGCAAACAATATTAACCAGATTTGAACTTAAGAAGTTGAGTCTTTATGACTCAAAGTTTTAGTGCTCTATCCACTGTACCACATGGCACTGGCACTGGCACCTCTGAACCCACTGACATCACATTAGCCTTTATTTAATGCCCAGTCCATTCCATTCATTGACATTTATTTCTCATTCTTTTTTCTTTTTTGTGAAAGATTTTATTTATTTTGAATTTTACAGTTTCCCCCAATCTTGCTTCCCTTCCCCCACCCCTGAATGCAGTCTATTAGTCTTTACATTCATTGTTTCCATGCTATACAATGATCTAAATTGAATGTGTTGAGAGAGAAGTCATATCCTTAAGAACAAAATGTGAGATAGCAAGATTATATGACATGATAACTTTTTTAAAAAATAAAAGGTAATAGTCTTTGTTCAAACTCTCTGGATATAGATGATATTCTCCATCACAGATACCCCAAAATTGTGCCTGATTGTTGCATTGATGGAACGAGCAAGTCCATTAAGGTTGATCTTCATGCCCATATTGCTGTTAGGGTGTACAATGTTCTTCTGGTTCTGCTCATTTCACTCAGCATCAGTTCATCATTGCCATTTATTTCTTAAACACTTACATGACCCTACCAAATATTAGGTTTATATGACAAACTATTAGCAAATCCATTCCTAACACTTTTATTTCCTTGCTATGCCTCCTTCCTCAAATTATATTGTATATAAATATATCTTATCCTTCTGAGGAGTAAGAAAGTTCCTTGGGAGCAAGGAATTAATATGCTTGCATGGTTTTTCTGTCCACTCCCTTATACAGAGTCTGGCAAGTAGCAGACACTAAATAAGTAATTGTTGAATTACAATGACCAATTGATTTTGTCAAATCTCTGCCTTCTAATGCTAAAAATATTCAATATTCATAATATCATAGACTTAAAGCTGGAAGGAACAATCAGAGTCATCAGTCCCATTAGAATTAATTTGATCATCTATAATACAAAAAATCTCTAACCTCTCATTTTACAGATGAGGAAACTGGCTATTTTATTCCTCATCTGTAAAATGAGAGGTTGGAGATTTTTATATTATAGATGATCAAATTTGCTAATTTTTTTGCCCCCAAACAGAATTATATGTGAAGTCTGGACTTGATGAAATCAAGTACATTAATACAAACCATTAATTGAGTGGATTTGTCCCAGATGTTCTTTTTAATTCTATTTTCAGGAAGCAGAAATTTGTCCTCAGATAGATATTTTAATGGTAACTAATGGTTTCCAACTTCTTCTCTTTGACTTTCTGATTCATATTCTTGATTCTTGTACTGTCTTCTTGTCAAGTTTTGTGCTCACAAAAATAATATCCAGGAAGTTCTTTTTATTATTCCCTTTAATGAAACGGAATAGTAGCTTGAATAATATAAAACGTTGATCAATCCCCTTCAGATAAGCCTGCTACATTGTTGTCATAGGTCTTAAAGCTAATAACCTATATAACAAGAATGACAGGGATGAAGCAAATAGGTAATCCTGGGGAACAGGCAAAGGAAAAGAGAAAAGATTTCAGCCAGTTTTGCTTCTTTCTCTTTAAAATGATCTCTTTTCAATTTCTTTTAATTGCACAAAGAGTGACAATGAGACTATTGGGAATACAACCATATGCTATTAATTGGCAAACAAAAAAGACAGCTAGGAACGATTTCTGATGATTGACAGGCAGTAAGCAACACAAATTCTTATTCCTTGCAAAGCCCAGATTTCCAGAGGAGTAAAGATGATCATAGTAATGCTTCAAGAGAACAGAGATGGTTTCTCACTGGAGCCACAGATGCTTGACCATCACATGAAACAGGAAGAATGAGAAAAATCAAATAAACAGATCTTTGTAAAACCATAGAAAGTTGAAGGGCTCCATTCAATTAGAGAAAATATTCCCCAGAAGAAGATTGACCTTTCTATTCTACCCCAGAAGATGTCACAGATCAAAGGATCCAGAGATACAATGAAACAATAGAGGAGATGGCCTAGTGCTTATGTGTTTGGTCAAGTATTAAGAGCAAGGAAAAATAATGTCATAATAATAGCCACTATTTATATAGCACTTATGATTTACACAGTTTTACATTTTTTTATTTGATCCTTACAACAATTCTGACTTCATTGCTATATTTATCACCATTTTACAGATGAGGAAACTGAAGTTGAAGAAGTTAAATGATTTTTTTTTATCTAGATAGGAGACAAAATTCAGATTTTGGCCTTACTGATTTTTAGTAAATGATATAATAGTAATTAACACATCTTTTGGTCATTGACCATTTATTTGCAATTCCAGGGCCTTTCTTGTGGCTCAGAGTGTATATACTAATTCTTGGCTATACAGTTTAGCAAATGAAGAACTTGGCTGTTCCCTTTTCATGTTTTATTTCCCTAAAATGCCATTGCTTTGTGAATCAGCTTTATCTCAAAAACCATAACTCAAAAGGCACCATCAATGTTTTCTTTTGTTAGGCAACCAGATATGAAATTCATTTGTTCAAGTAAAAGTGAGTTAAATCAAACAGTACAGAAAATAATGTACCAGGACATAATTCTCCCTTCAATAGAACATTTAATCTCTCAGTAGTTTACCAGACGACTAATCGGAATTTGTATACATAGGCAATGTAGATATCTAGAGAATACAGAGAAAATACACAAAACTAAGAAATTCAAAATGAGAATCTATTAAAAGGAAAAAATATATCAAATAGTAATGATGTTCATAGAAGATAGTTTTGAAAAAAATGTATAATCAATAAAACTAAAACTTTACTGTTTCTGAGATTCCCACTCTGTAGTGGGCGTCCACAACACAATCATCTAGATCCTAGTTGGCATTAATATCTCCATTCTCCGATTAGTTTATCCTTCTCCTGGACATATCACATATGTGTTATGAATCTCATCTCCACTAAAGTCTGTGCATCATGCTGTCTCTGTTGGGAATTGGTACTGGCAAATAAGATGAGGTATATAAAGTGATTTACAAGCTATAACATGGTGTATATTTTTGACCTACCCTTGAACATCTGGTGTCTTTCCCCTACCTGTTTTGGGGTTTTGCCTATTCTAGGATGCCTCTTAACAATCTTGGCTTCATTCTGCTAATTAACAGTAACTAAAAACTTTGTCCTGATCATGTTAGATTTGTTAGTCTATAGTCAGTGGGGAATGAAACGGATACAATCCAACGAATTCAGGAAGGGCAGATGAACAAGAGTTGAGAAAGAATGTCCCACATCAAGATTAAACCTGCTTTTTCAACTTTATCTAGTGCAGAAAGGAAGTCTATATTTATAGACAACTCCTAATTAATGTTTAAAGATTCTTTGTAAATCCATTTAACAAGTGGGAATACTATGCCTGGAAACACACTTCTGGGAACTGTAAAAAAGATACTCCATAATACTTGGATAAAAGTTAGGACCTACATCAGCGGGTATGATGAAACAGTTAAGGAAACAATCAAGACAGATAGGAGATCCTGCAAACAGCAATTTCATGAAAACGTAGAAGAGAATATCTAGATGATGGAGATAAATGTTGTTCAATGCTGCAGAGAGGTCAAGAAGGATGAAAATTGAGGAAAAAAGTCTATTCTATTTGGAAATTAAGAAATCATCAGGGTGAAGCTGAAAAAGCATCTTAGAAACCAGAATTCATAGTGTTTAAAAGAGACCAAGAGGATATAAAATGGAGTCTCCAAGTGTAAATAGCTTTTTTTTTTCAGGGAGTTTAGAAAGAGTAGAAGAAAAAAGTAGTCATCATCTGGCATGAATGTTCAGATCAAACGAGAGCTTATTTATAGGGTGAGAGAGGCATTGCCATCCTTGTAAGTATTGGGCATGGGGAGTTGAGGGGGAATCCACTAGATAGAAAGGGGTTGAAGATTAGAAAGAGTAAGCATGTTAATAGGAGCTCTCTGCTGGAGAAGAATGGATGATGTTAGATCCAGAGGGCATTTGGGTTAGACTTGTCAAGCTTTTCATCCAATGTTGGAGCAACATCAATAGAAGAGAATATGTCTGCCCAGTGCTAGATGAGAAGGATGGGAGATGTAAGAACTCTTCTTGAATGGCTTAATTTTTTCCATGAAGTACAAGGTGAGGTCTTTCTTTGGTTGAGATGGTAGGGAAAGGATGCAGCTGAAAGCCTGAGAAGATTTGGAATAGCTGATATGGAGAAAGGTATAGCAAATCAATTATGGAGAAATAGAAGGTTTGTCTTGTTACACTGCAGACCCAAGTGAGATTAGGTAGCATAGATTTGTAGAGGAGCCAGGAAGTTTTGGAATTCTTTCCAGTTTCGTTCAGTAGTAATAGAATCAAAGGAGGCAGCTGTTGGAAGAAATTCAGTATCAGGAGTTGGCAAGGTGTGATGGGCAGTCAGACAAGTGGGCAAGAGATTTGAGAATAGAGGCTAGGTATAGCGGAGTTGGTTCAAGGGGTCAAGATTGGAAGGGGAATGTAGTCAGTGCAGGAAAATAAGGCATAAAGAGAATAGAAGTCACAACAGGGACAAAAAAAAAGAGGAGAGGTTATAATGCATAAGGAAAGATGAAGTGACAAAAAAGTATAAGACCAAAAATAAAAAACCCAAAACATGGACATGGACTATAATAAGTGCAAAATTAGTCTTTAATTAATTGAATTAAAAAGAAGTATGTAACTCTAGATATAGGTTACATAACATTAATTTATTTAAATGTCTATACATCTGCTCACATATATGCATATATACACATATAAATACACATTTTATGCATACCTATATATTTTCATTGCAATGCAATTTTCAAGCTAGTCATTTTTAAAAAGTTTTTCAAGAGCAGAAATATGGGCATAGAATTTCAAATAACTCAGCAATTAATTTTGCAATAAGATAGATCTCATAATCTGCCATATAGCTATGACTCTCCCATTTATTTTCATTGCTTTTTAAACTGTAGCTGACAAGTCCTGTTTTATGGCTCTCAGATAAAAGCAGGTCAAACTTTTTCAAACAGCTGCCTTTCATTATTCTTCAAAGAGGTGCTTCCCTTTACCCCCATTGCTTGGAAATGGAATAGGGCTCTCTGGTTTGGGGATCCTACCTATGGCTGAATATGTTTTAAAGAGAATAGGTTGATTGTGGATGGGTAAATCTCTCTATATCACACAGAACAAGACAATTCTTATTATCTTGGGAAAGGCTTATAGCTAAGAATCAATATAAATTATCTTGTGGCTTTCCTTGCTTCAGAGTTAATTATGGGTCTTTGATTACCTTGCACCATGTTTGGTTTTGTTTTGTTTTTTATTTCAGACAGTGCAGTTAATGGCAAGTTAAGCAAAGCAACAGGTATGGCTAGTATGCATATAAATGGCAGTACCATAGGATACTAGGAAATGGAGTCATTAGCCTTTCTGAACAAAGTCTTGTTTTATTTCTCTAAACAAATCCAGACCCCTACCTGCAGAGGGGGTTTGGGTCACAGCAGACCCACAATTAGAAAAATCAATTGCTCCTGTCTGGTTTCTAAAGAATGACTCTGAGGAACCTGAGCTGCAAGCAAAGGATGGAAAATGATCACACAGCCTTCAGAGCAACCATTTTTCCCCATAATATTCTCACCATCCCTCAAATGATTCTGGGTCTTCAGATAATAGATGTGTGAAATGAGTGAAAGTGGGCCAGACACGTTCATCTGATTTCATTACAAATAGCTAAAGAATGTTATCTTGTCCCAGAAATCACCTCATTTGCTAAGTATCATCCTTGGAAGGGAATTCCTAATATCTTTTATAAAAATAGATTTATTTGTTCCAAATTCTCACTGAGACACATAGATTAACAGAAGAAAGAGAGGCACAGGCTGGATAGTGTTATTAAAAAGAAACTTTGTACTAAACCAGAACATTTGCAAAAGATATGATCATTAGCATTTTTATGAGCTGTAGGTTTCCATTACTCCCCCTCTCCATCCCTTCTATTGATAAGAAATCTTTCTTCTTATAAATGATTAGTATTTTTTGCCCTCATTTGCAAATTCAGGATCTAAATCTAGACATATTTAGTACTGTCTACTACTGACTTTCATGAGTTTCCAATGACAAAAAGCCATTCATCTTTGAATTAGTAACTGTAGGAAAAAATGTAGACTAAGAAAAAGGAACTCCTTTGCCTCAAGTATTTTCTAAGTACACAGTAAAAATCTCTAGCATAGGGCTAGGCAGAAAATTGGGGCACCATCTGTTTTTCTTTGTTTTCCAAAGATAGCCAATGAATAACTATTTATCTGAAAGACAGAATTTTATATGAAATATAATAAAAAACTTACTTTAGATTTGGATGTTATTGTCCCTTCTTCAGAGATTGGTAATTTCTCCCAGGTGGATGAACTTCATCCACCAATGTATATTCTGAAACATCTAATGTTTTTGTAGATTTTTGAGGGGAAAATTGATTGATCCAAAGAGAAGCCAGAAATAAGACTGACCCATTCAACTTTAGCAATGTGAGTCTTTAGAGAAGCGATATACAGTCTTTGATTGGGTTCATACTGGACACTTTCTCAGTTTGATAAGAACAGTCAGAAATTTTAATTGACTGCCATTCCCTTTGAGGATCACCTCAGTAAAATAATGAAGCATTAGAATAGGATTTGATTTTACGTGGGGATTGCATTAAAATCATATCCCAAATTTTAATCTCTTTGATGACTTTTCTTCCCATTTAGACAAAGGTTATTCTCTGGGACAATGGTAGTCCCATAGTTAGTTACCATGGTGTGATGAAAAGAATATTGGATTTTCAATCAGAAGACCTGAGTTTTAATCACAGTTCTCCTCACGGCCCCTATGACCTTGTGTAATTTTCTTATTTTCTCAACTCTGAAATGAGAGGGATGGAACTCTATGACCTCAGAATTTTCATATATCTCCAAATCTATGTTATAAATTTCCTAAGATAGGAAACATGTTGTAGTGGATAGCTTACTAGATATGAAGTAAGGAAGACCTTGGAATGAATTATATATCTCCTATATCTGTGCTTAGCACAATATACTAGAAAGTTCACTGACTATGAAAATAAAGACTTTGGGTTCAGATTCCTTCATCTGCCTTAGTTTCTTCACTTTTACAAAAAGTATGATAATAGTCTTTACCAAAAGAGAGTTGTTTTAAGGGTGAAATGAGCTAACTAGTATGAAGTATTGAATACCTTAAAACACCAGATAAGTGTTTGCTATCATTATTCCTATTACCTTTGACAC
Organism: Macrotis lagotis; assembly: GCF_037893015.1. NCBI lineage: Eukaryota > Metazoa > Chordata > Mammalia > Peramelemorphia > Peramelidae > Macrotis > Macrotis lagotis. The sequence continues at coordinate 47,757,951 of NC_133659.1, forward strand.
TTCCTACATATTGGAACTTCAGTAAGTGATTGTTTCTTTCCCTCAATTTCCTCAAATATAAAATGAGGCAGTTGGATGACATAGCCCATGAGGTCCTTTTTAGGTATAAATCCATGAACCTAAGTACAGCTTATCTTCTAGGTGAACCTAGGTAAACCAATTATTGGCAATATTATCCTCTTTACATGTAATTGGGGAAAATATAGAAAAAAAGATATATCAACTTCTTTAAACTGATGCTAACAAAATCATCTACCCTACAGAGCTGATGCTTGAATAAATGAAATAGTGTACTTTGGAAGTCTTAAAAATAAAGTTATACTCAACCTTAATTTGGTAAGTTAAATTTATAGAATGCTTTAAAGACATGGTAAAATAAAGATTCTTCCTTATGTTGTTTATCATGTTGCTTCTGGTTTCCTGGATATGTATGGTACACTAAAGTTTCTTCAGACAGAGAGCCATTCCTGAAGTCCTTTTCAGCACCCCTTCAGGAATTGTCATTCACATTTTAACTTTATAAATAATTTAATATCAGTTTTGATTGCATGCATGATACAAAGAGTTACTGTAGTCCATTTCCTCCCTCATTCTATTTAGGGACACAAATCCTTTAACCAAATGCTGACATCAGAGGTATTACCCGAGTTCTGACCTTTCCCTCTTATTATATGTAGTCTTTATTTTCTTCCAGCAAAATATAAAAGACCCTAGTGTTTATAGGAAATAAATGGCTATATTTGGAAACTCCCTCATTTTATTCCTTAGGTCTAATCTGAAGTTTATAGTGCAGCAACTGAAAATCTAGAATTCTGTCCATCCATTCAATAAGCAACAAGCAAAGGAAACAGATCTCATGATGCACTCTTAACATACCTTGAAGCAAGGAATAGAGCCTAATCTTGAATTTTTCCTGGAATAGGGACCTTCTAAATAATGAAACTACTCCCACCAATGCAATAGTCACCTTCTTTTCAATTTAGTTTTAGAAATGTCTATACAACTCAGAAATGAAATGAATTTCTCTAGATCACAAAACCAGTGTATATATAAGGGAAGTGTGAGATGAACCCATCACCCTGGCTAAGTTAGGAAGAATACCCCCTAAATCACATCACAAAAAAAATCACTGTTTCTTACAACATAAAATAATCTTGTATTTCTTGACTATATTGAAGTATTTTTGAGATGATTTACTGGAAAGAGGAGTTTTAATACATGGGTTCAAGGAAAGATGTCTTTATTACTGTGTTGAGTGATTATTTCCTGCTCACTCCTCCTTTCTTAGATGTTCTTGTCCAAGCTTTGTAACACAATGCAAGGGGGAATAAGTTCCAAAGTTTCTTGGAAAAATGAATGAATGTATGCTGAGGCATGTTATTTGATTATCGGTTGTATTTTAGCAATACTCCTGTGACCAAGGAGAGCAGGGGTTTAGTGAAGTTGTTCTTTACTCTCAGAGTTTATTGTATTCATTCTAAGATGCCAGTCACATTCATTCTAGCAGCCACTCTTTTGGCCCTCCTCTGCTGAGGTAATGGTTCTATATATTCAGGAAAAACCATGGGTGTAACCATGGGTGGCAATCTTCTAGTAACAAATGTAGTTTTGGAACCTCTGAATCTGTTCCTGGCATCAGGGGAGTCTGATAACCATGTTTAGCTAGAGATATTTTTCATGTACTTGTTGGCATTTGGCTAACCTGAAATCTCCATGCCCATCCATCTTCAAAAAAGATCTTAATTATAGAACAGCACCAAACAGCATATGCTGACACTGGACTGTGAATAATGAACAAATTACAGCAACTTTGGGTCATAGTGTTTACACTCTATAATACTTATCTCCCATTATAAATGAATGGAAATGAAAAACTGAGGGACTTTTGGTCATTTTCTATATTTAAAGATGCATATTTAAATGTATTGGTCTATCAAATCAGAAAACAACATTCAAATAGACTGAATGCCATTTTGAAATAAGCTATCATCTTAAATTTTATATACCAATTTTGTTAAAGGGATAGTGTTTGATAGATGAGATAACTATAATCAGTGAATAAAATGGAGTCCTTTGTCTTTATCTATACTATTAACTTTATCTATACTATAAGTGTCTTGGTTAATTCTACCTCAATCTATCAACATATATGATTCTAGGTTTTCATGCTTAAACAATATTTTCTATAGTCTGTGATCATATATATATATAATATATATATATATATATATTATATATATAAACTTTTTATATGATTCAAGATGAAAATGGCATGTTTGGTTTATCAAAAATGCTAACCATGCACAAAGTTTGATAGCAAGAGAAACTTTGGAGACAACTCAGTTCAGAGTACACCAGTTCAGTGGTGGAAAACTTCAGGTCCAGGGTTGCATTAGGGTGGATGATTTTAAATATATGTCCCAAATTGCTAAACAAAGGGGTATTGTGAACCTAGATGGAATGTAGTTGTCTCCTCACACCTGACCATAGAACTGAAAATAAAGGTTTAGTAGGAGACAATACATTTAACCAGAAGCAGAGACACACTGAGGGAAAACATAAATTCAGATTAAAATGGATACCAAAATGACTGTCATGGCTTGATGACATCAGCTATAGAAATATATGATACCATATTTTAAAGAGAAGTTCTGGCTAAAGACCCTAAAAAAGGTATAATTTCTCAGATCCCATGAAAGAATTAAAGCTAAGGGAAATTGAATGAGGCTTCTAAGAATGGGGAAAAGATCTTCCAGTGCCAAGACTTTCAAGGGATCGCTGCACTACCCATATTCCCTATATATATATATGTATGTATATATATATACGTATATATACATATATACATATACATATATATATACCTCAATATTTTCAAATTCAAATTTAAACTTACCCTCCCCAGGGATCTTGTGTATCCAAAGGGAGAATGTGTCCTTGACTTCTGAGAAATGTTTTTACAATGACTAAGTGATAGTAAAGAGAAGTAGACTATTGGGTCTCAAGAATAACAATCCTAGAGAAGTATCCCCTCAGTGTTACTATGAGAACACTAGAGGCTATAATACTCAGTCACATTCTGGGGACCCTAATCTATAAGGGGGGTCTGAACTCCAAAGTGGTGCTTTATAGTTTTTGTTACTTCTTAATTCCCCCCCTTTTCTTGCTTGAGTCATCTTCCAATGGAACGGATAGATAAAGCAGGCATAATATCATTTGTCTTCCAATCTAATTATTCACTCAGCCATGCTATTCTATCACCTGGTTGTCCCTATGCCTGGAAGCACTTCCTCTTCACCTTTGACTCAATGATACCTCCTTCAGAGTTTGACTCAAATGCTGCCTCCTCCTTTCTGCCTAGTGTCTCTACAAAATGACCTTACGACTACTTTTATTATAATTTATAATCTATTTATATATGTACTGTTATTTTCCCCTTGAGAAAGTAACTTCATTAAGGGCAGGATGGTTTTATTAACTTTTGTCTACATATCTCCAGTACCTAGCAGGTACAAACAGTGCCCGGCCCTTCAGAGGCACTTAATTAATGCCCGTTCATTTATCCATTGCTTACGAGTGTTAACTCAGTGAAAAGAACAGTGATACATACTAAGTATACAGAGACAGCAATGGAACATGTCACACATTTAATGAACTTCTATTTGGAATATGTGTGTGTTAGTGTGCTTCCACATGTACAACATATACATGGACAATTAAATAAAACAAGTATTTAAGTACTTACCACACATAACCAAAAAAAAAAATGCCCCTACCTTCAAAGAAGATGCATTCTATTGGTGGAACACAAGATGTGAAAGAAAATACAGATCAATAATTTAAAAAGTGTTTTCAAGTATAAGGCACTGTACTAGGTGATAACCAGAAAAATAAAGAAAAAAGGGAGAAAATAAAAAGGCTTCCCTCCAAGCAATTCTTCATTCTACTGAAAAACAACATTACATGCATTGGTAAATAAAATCAAAAGGAATAAAAAGTAAATTCAAAGTCATTTTGATGGGAAGGCACAATTAACTGGGATTTTAGCAAGGGCCTCATTTAGAAGGTGGCCCTTGAGCTATGCTCTAAAGGAAGCATCTGCTACCCCTGGTTCTTTTTATTTTCTTAATTCAAACTGGGACATGGTCATGCTTAAAGGAAAAAACTGTAACTATCCATTAATCTTCTTATGTTGAAGGGGCCTTCCTGGAGGAAATGTAACATTATATGGAAAGCCCAATATTAATGCATCTACCTTGAATATACTCTGGTAAGAGTAAACTGCAGTTTGTTAGAAGAAGCTTGTACAGCTGTAATACTCACAAAAGCAGATAATGGTAAGCTACAAGATGTCAAACCTAGCCTTGTCACCAAGGAACTCATATATCTTTATAAGGTTAATTCAGAGCATCTATAACTCTGTCAGAATGGTGGCACATGAGTGTTTGGGATGCCTAGGACCATGAAAAGAGCTGAATAGCTCAAAATTCAACATCATTCCTAGACCACCCTGAAAGAGTTATGGATGATGTCCTATATAGAATCTTACATTAGAATTTGAGTATAGATCTTCATCTCCCTTATACGTGCTAGGCTAAACCAAGGATCTGACATTTTTAAATTTTCCTTAAAAACTTCCTTTTTTTCCTTTTTAAAAGCAAGCAAAAACTTACTTTTATTTTTTTTAATACTCTAAAAAGAGGCCTTGAGTTGTTTAGAATATTTTAATTAATGATAGTTTCCCTCAGCTCACACCCTAGGGCTTTTTAGACAAAGGACATCATTTTAAAAATCTAAACAAAAAATTAATTAATTAAAATGATTGTTGCAAGCCATTATCACAACTATCGACTGGGAATATTTGAACACACAAAGAAGTGGGCAATAAAGCAGCTTACTGAATTGTACTACGTCTGGGGAACTCTTTAAAATCCCTTTGTCCCTAGCCAATGGCATGTTTTTATAAAATAACTTAGTGCCTGCTTTTCTGGAAAGAAAAAGAAGCAAATATATTCAGTGAAAGAGGACTGCTGCCACCTTTTCAAGGAAAATTGAGTCTAACTTTTCTCCAACTGCTGTAAGTTATTATCGTCTATGAGAAAACCACCCAGGATTTCACAGGTAGGGAAAAGGTACATGATTTACATAGATATGTAAAACATATGCATTTACATATATATGCAAACTATTTATACTTTTTCCTTTACTCTACATATATATATGTAAAATTTACATATATATGTAAAATTGAAAATGTATATATACATACTTATATAGGTATAAAATACATAAACATATTACACGTATATATATTTTTGTATGGAAATAGAGAGAAGAGACAGAGAAAGAGAGAGAGAGTAATTTCTTTTTGCTTAAATATTTTATCCTTCCATCCTTATTCCTTCTTTATGCTAGGATTTTTCTTTCATCTTTAATATTCGTGGTATCATTATGATACATTGATATATTTGAAGGACATTCACATAGATAAAACTTACTCTTTTTAACATAAGAGGAGACCAGGAACAATATCTGGAGGTTTCAAAGATAGTTCTGAATATGTGGGTTTTTTCACTTTTTTAAGGGGGGGGTAGATGTCCAGAAATAATTCCAAATGGACTTCTTCAGAGTTCATTGAACTTCTGAGCTAGAAGGGACCCAAGGGACCATCTAGATCACCAATGCCAACAACAAATAATAGCTCTAACAAGTCATACAAGCATCTTTCAACATTCTATCCACTGATTCTATTCATTGACCAAATCTTCCTAGATTGAACTCTTCATCTTTGCTTTTTAGTTGGCTTAGCTTTCTTCAAAGTTCAGTTCAAATGCTGCCGTGAAGTAGCTGATTCTTTCAGTTCTCGTGTTCTTTTCTTTCTTCAAGTTACCTATTTTTTGTTACTTGAAAACAAAGGGCATGACCCCTGGTGTCTTTCTGGTCCTTTTTATTTGGAGCAGTTTATTTTTTATTTTTTAAATTAATATTTTTTTTCCATTTATATGCAGTAGTAGTTTCTACCCATCATTTTCTGTAAGGTTTTGAATTTTTCAATCCTCCACCCTCCCTTCCCTCCCCCATCCCTCCATAGAAGACAGTCTGGTAATCTTTACATTATTTTATTTGGAGCAGTTTAGAGAGAAAAATGGGCAGAAAAATATTTTCATGAAAAAGAAAATATTTTTAATTGTAAAATGATGGAGGATATTACTGTTGTTGATGAAGCTTTTGCCTTAAAGAACATTGTTTTCATCTAAAAACTGCTCATAGGTATGTGAAGAAAAAGTTTTCAGAAAGGATTTAAATGCTTTTGATAAAAATATAAATTTTGGTTTGCATATCAAAATTCACAGGACAACTAGATGAGGCTGTGCATATGGCACCAGCCCTGTAGTAAGACTGCCCTGAATTCAAATAAACCTCAGATTCTTACTAGCTGTGTGACATTGGGCAAGTCACTTAATTCCTATTCCCTCCAAAGGAAAAAAAAAAGGTTCAAATCTTATTCACAACCTAGAATAAGTTCTCATTTTTTATGAGTACTATTTTTAAAAGGTACAAAGATATTCATTAAACATTTTAAAAAGTGATGGACTTGTATATTTCATCAATAAACAAAATATCATCCATATCCAGAGAAGGAACTGAAGTGCTAAAATGACACCCAAAGCATAGTATCTTCAATTTTTAAATATTGTCATGTGTTCTGCCATTTTTTTTCTCTCTAATATTTTCTTTCTTCCATTTGGATTTGAATATTCTCTCACAGAATGATCCATATAGATCTATTGTTTAACATAGTTATAATTTCAAAGCCTATATCAGATTGTTTTCTGTCAGGGGGAGGGGAGAGGAAATGGAGAAAGGGAGAAAAATGTAAAGCCTAAAACCTCACCAAAAAACAAATGGTAAAAACTACCATTGCTTGTATTTGGAAAGCAAATAAATAAATATTTAAAAAACAGTGTGCTAAAAAGTTTCATAGGATTCTATACTTTGGTCTAACCAAAGAGTTGTTGATCAATTTTAAAGTATTAAGGACACTAAATAATCAGTAAACAATTATCAATCACCTATTATGTGTACCAGTTCCAGGGATACAAAAAAGGGACAAAAGACAGTGCCTACCCACAAGGAGCTTATAATTAAGTGGAGAGAGCCAGTCAACCAACACACAAGTCAATTCGCCAATCCATAAATGAATGAAAGAATGAATTTATATGTAAATTTTATACAGAAAAAAGGAAATAAAGAGGGAAGGACCTAGAATTAAGAATGGGTGGGGAAGCCTTCCTTTAGAAGATGGAATTTAAAGAAGTCAGGAAAGTCAGTAGGCAGAGATGACACACCAGGTATGAATGGGGACAGTCAAAATAAAATGCCCAGAGCCAAGAGATGGAGTTTCTTATTTTTTTTGACAACCAGGATGCCAGTGTCACTCGATTGAAGAATACCTGATGGGAAATAAGGTGTAAGAAGAAAGGAAAGGTAGAATGGAATTAGGTTGTGAAGGGTTTTGAATGTCAGATAGTTTGATACTGAAGGAAATAGGGAACTAATGGAGTTTATTGAGTAGGGATTTGACATTGTCAGATTTGTACTTTAGGAAAATCACTTTGATAATGGAGGATGGCTTGGAGTGGGGATAAATTTAGCATAGATAGAAACACAGACAGGCTATTCAAAGAGTCCAAGCATGAGGTAATAGACTCCTGTATTAGAATGGTGGCAGTGTTTCATAGAGAAATAGTGAAAAATTGAAACCAATAGGCTTTGGATATGGGGGGGGGGGTAGGGAGAGAAAAAGTAAGGAGTCCAGAATAATTTCTCAGGTTCAAGCTAAGGGTGTTGACTCTCTTGATAGTAGAAAGAAAAAGAGGAGAGGAGGAGGTTTTGAGACAAAGATAATAAGTTCCATTTTTGGATGTGATGAGTTCTGGGTGTCTAGTGGACAGTTAAGGTGTCTGACAGACAGTCTGAGATGCAAGATTGGAGGTTGTTGGAGAGGTTAGAGCAGAATAGGAGGATGTGCAAAAGTTTATGACAATCTAGTTCATTTGCATATACTTGTTTGCATATGCATGTGTTTTGTATATGCATGTGCCTATGTGTTTGCATGTGAATATGCATATTCATATATATGGATGTGTATATGTGTGTAATGTAAATGTGTACGTAAATAAATAGATAATAAGCAGACAGACAGATAGGTAGCCTGACACACAGACAGATAGATAACAGATTGATAGATGGTAGATAGATAGATAAGGCTATATATATAGCTATTATATATATTATATAATATATTATATATGCATGTATGTATGTAGATACTTTATTAAAGGACCATCAGTTTATAAGGGAAATTTTGGGAGTTGTGTACAAGCGACTTCACAGATCATGAAAGATTCTTACTTAAGTTATCAACATGTACATACCCCAGGAATAATATAGGAACCTAACTAAAGAAAATAATTGAAGATACTTGTGGGAGGAGTTAAGGGGGAAAAATGAAAAGATGCTTTCTGTGATCTTTGGTAGTTAGAAGTAATCAGTTGACAGAAGGCTTCAGCTGAGTGATTCCTTCTTTGGTGGAAGAGAGAACTGACTTCATTGGTAAAGTGTTTCAGTGACAGCTAATGCCCTTCAGTGCATTAGTGCCCTTTTCTATCTGAACATGGAGACAGGTGAAGCATATCAGAATGACTTGCTTCATCTTGCTACCACCTCTGGCTTGAAATGGAAAAACAGAGAGCAGCTATGCAGCATGAGAGTTGTGCAGTTCTCTGGCTTAAAGAAAATAGCTATAACATATTTGTCTGGAATAAAGATCATACTGGAGGGTAACATGAAGGACGTCTAGCAAGGTAGGTGAGAACCAAATTGTGTAGGGGAGCTTAAATGAAAGAAGAAAGTGTTTACTGCCCTAAATGTGATGGGAAATAGAAGAAAACTGACCCTATCAGATTTTTTTTCAAAAATTACTTTGCCATTAATGTGGAGGATGAATTGGAAAGATTGTTTGGGTTTCATTTCTATAATTGAGGTGAGAGGTAATCAAAGTTCAACTAGGATTTATGATAGTAGAAAGGAAGGGACATAAAGAATAAGTGGGAAACCCAACAACTTAGCCATTGATTGATTAGATGTTGGTGGTGAAAAGTCCAGTCAATGATGACTCCATGGTTTGGGGCAGCAGGACTTAATGTAACCTCCTTGAGAGAGGAGGCTATCCCCAATTTTGTCGTTGTATTCCCAATACTTAGATTAGCATTTGGCACATAGTAGGCAGGTAATAAAGATTATTGCTTGTTTGATTGATGTTATGTATTCAATAGCAGAAATGGTGAAATTAGAGGTTGGGACAGATTTTTGTGGCATGTCAGTATTAGACATTTAAACCTCAGGGGATATTAGGACATCCCATGGTAAATGGAGGACTAGATTTCAAGACAGAGGTCCTTAGGTTCACAGATAATATGTTTGGGATCTCTCTGCATCAAGGTGAGAATTGAAACTGGAGGACTGGATGAGATCACCAAGGATAAGGCATAGAGAGAGAGAAAAGGAGAAAGTCTGGGGGGAACATTTGTTGATTTGATTAGATTTAATTAGATTATATTAGATTCAATTTAATTTAATAGATGCTTACATAGCCTCTGTCCCCTAAGAAATTACAACCAAAGTGAGACAGACAGACAAAACTATAGAGTCCACATCTATTCAGGGTAGACAAAGAATAAAATAACAGTGTCACAGAATTTTGAAACTGGAAGAAATCTTAGCACAGACAGCACACCGAAGTATCAGTGTATCTCTACCTTCTCCCTCCTGTTTCTCTGGCAGAAACTGGAAGTGGCCAAACCAACTGATTTTTCATTTCCCTGAATTTTTGTTCTCACATGAGTTGCTTGCCAGAAACCTTCACTTTTCACGAGATCTATGGCTTCTCAGTGGTCTCTAGGGGAACACCACCCGGAATACCCCTGTCATTCCAAAATGTCAGTCTGTTTTAATTTTAGATTCCAGTTTATTCCCATTTAAAATGAAATGGGTTTTTTTCCCATTCTGAAGTCATATCATAGAAGGGTCATATAAAGAATCAAATTCCCCTTTCTCATAAATGTTATCATGTGATATTTGAAATGTTTCTGGATTTCATCCAGTACAATTGTCAGACTGCTTCAAAATCTATAGAAAGTTTCACACATGGACAATATTATTGAGCTGCTCTACAGTGTATCATGTTAGCAAAATGCTTGATCCTCTTGTGCCTACACAGCCACAATGCTGGTCATAAGTAGATGAGAGGTTATCTCATCGGAAAAGTGAGCCAAAAAATAGGAATAATGAAAGAGGTGGAGGCTATTTGCAAAGAATCCTGTAGATAAGAAGGTACTGCAAATAGGACTTTTTAACTGCTGGCAAAATAAAAATGTTTAAAAGGGGTGTCCTGGCACAAAGTATAGAATAGTTTGAAGACAGAAGTGATCTGCCAATAGTCCAGGGAACAGTCCAACAACTGAGACAGTCTCACTAGAGTACGGTGAAAATGGTAGCCCGTTTTCCAGACTGTAAGGGTAGTGTCCCTGAAAAGGTTGGGAGTAGAATGGGGTTAAGTAGAAAAGTCACTCAGGGAGAAATAAAAGTATGATTTCAGGAGAACACCATAAAGCTAAGAAATAGACACTCAAGTCTGACAGGGAAGGAAGTACTCAAGACAGGAAGAGAAATAAATATCTTCTACTACAAGATATGTGTTGTGCTGAACCCTTTATACATTACATATTTATGCATCCCAGGAGTCAGATGTTTCCTATTTTACAGATGAGTAAATTGAGGCAGACTTTTTTAAAGTGATTTACTAGGATCATAGCCAGTATGATTTAAGATTTGAAATTTAGTTTTCCTGACTCCCGGTCTGGAACTCTGTCCATTGCACACTCCAAACTGCTCCTGGGTTAAAGTCCTAGTTTTTCCAGCTTAACATGTAACTTTGGACAGAAAACCCAAGATCCTGCCCTGCAATATACACTTGGTCTACTGGGCTTTGTGACCTCTATGTAATGCATCATTTAGGTTGATTGTTGCAATATTTTAGGGTTTTTTCTTTCTTTCTTTTTTTGGTCACACTGAATGTTACCACCTGTAGTGGAAGGGAGGGAGACCCCCACACACATCCAGGAGCATTCAAATGTGTCAAATCACAGAACATTTAATGGGAAACCTTCATTTTGTACACTTGCCAGTAAGAATGACTGAGGGGAAAATGGAAATATCTAGCTGAGAAAAGCCTCAGTGAGTGGGAGAGAAATATTACAGAAAGAAAATGCAAAATTTTTCAAAGCATTAATCTGTGACAAGCCATCTCCCGTGTTGTTAAGACACCCACACAGTCTATGACTATTCAGGAATTTCCATCAGATGAGCAGGTCAGCAAGAAGATTGCAATAAAAGATCCCTCTAGAAAATTGCATAATGTGGTATGACTTCAATTCTATTCAATGCCTCAGATAGCTGAAAAAGTCATAGAGGTAAGCAGATATTATTACCACCGTCTAGGTGCTTGGTGCAGTGGAACAAGTGCTGAATATTTAATCAGATAACCTGGGTTCAAATCCCAGATTTGCTACTTGCTTGATTTCATGCAAATGATTTTAGCTCTTTGGTCTCAGTTTCCTCATCTTTGAATTGAAGAGATTATGGAATTAAGGACTTCAAAGGATGCAATCAGCTCTTAACTTAAGATCCAAATGATTTAAAATCAAGAATCAGAAGCTGGTATTTGGGTAGAGTACCAATTGGGTCTACTCAGATCCATTATAATTGAGGAGAATAATGAAATCTCTGTCTCTGGCTGGTTGAATCATCATTCAATATCAATAAAATTGGTAATGATTTGACAATGATAATTGTTTTTAGACTCCCCATTAGTAGAAAATTCATCCAAGACATATTATAAGTTTAGCACCTCCTTGGCAGTGGAGGATGGAAGAGACTTTCCCTTTGCATATATGTATATATATATATATACATATATGCAAATTCAAATTTTCCTGACTTCTTCCTGCATATCTAGGTGGAGCAATGGATACAGTACCAGCTCCGACTTCAAACCTCAAGCACATTACACTAATTGTGTGTCCTTGGTCAAGTTACTTGGCCCTGATTACCTTGCATACAATGCCATCTCCAGTTATATTTATCCATATCTGACCAATGAACACAGTGGAAGTTACAAAGGAGAAAGTGAGACAGGCGACATAGCACAGCACCCCCTCATTCAAATCCAATTCAATTTCTAGTCATGGCATCACTTCTTTGATGTAATGATCTTCAAGACTGAAGGTTAAATATTATGAAACATCATCAATGGCTTTTTTAATTAACTACTTAACCAGAAATGAGAATATTACTAAATGGTTCATTCCTACCTCTCAGTCTTTGCTTCCTATTGTCTCTCAGCATAGGAATGAGTCTAAATCCTAATGTCCTTCTGCCCATTGAACCATAACTGTGATCACATGACAGGTGGGAGCTGTCTCTTGTTGGTGTCTTTTTTCCTTTTTTTTTTTTAGAGATTGTTCTGAGATATCCAAAAACGTAGTTGATATTTTCGAAGTTTTTCTGCTAAAACCCAAGTCTGTGCGTTTCACCCACTTACTCAATAAACTCCAATGGCTCTCTGTTGTCTTTAGGCTCAAATACAAAATTCTCTTTTTTTTGTAATTCAAAGCCCTTCATAGCCCAATCCCTCCTACCTTTCCAATCCTCTTGCACCATGCTCCTTGCCATGTACTATCATATACAGTAATAGGATCCTCCTGGCCATCCCATGAAGATGCTCCATCTCTTAGCTGCAGGCATTTTCTCTGACCATCCCACAGACCTAGAACCTCTCCTTCCTCATCTCTGCTTGCTGATTTAGCTGACTTTCTTTAAGTTCAAACTAAAATCCCATCTTTTATTGGAAGCTTTGCTCAGCCCCTCTTATTTTAGGGTCTTCCTTCTGTTAATATTTTCTATTTATTCTTTATATAGCTTATTTTGTTTATATTTGCTTGCATGCTGCCCCCTCATCAGATTATAAGCTCTTTGAGGGCAGGATTTGCCTTTTAGTTTTTTTTTTATCCTTAATGCTTAGTGCAGTATTTGGTGTATAGTAGGTTGTTGCTAAATAAATGTCTATGGATTTATTGACTTATCGATTGATTCTTCCCACCTTTCTTAGTGCCTTGATAACAGAGGATCAACTATTAGAATTGTTACATCAGAAACACTAATAGACTTGGCAGTAGATTGGCAGAGAGAGAGAGAGAGAGAGAGAGAGAGAGAGAGAGAGAGAGAGAGAGAGAGAGAGAGAGAGAGAGATCCCCAGGAAAAAAAGAAGGAAAAAAAGCTTACTTATACTTTATTGGACTGTACTCAGTCGAGGTGAAATAATGAGCAAGCCTGTTGAAAAAGCCCAGTGAGGCTTGAATACTAGCATCTCACACTGATTGTAATCTTTCTAATGTTCTTTATTTCTAAGCATTAACTTTTACTATGGGAACAAGACTGCCAATTCCATAACTGATTCATGTTGGCACTCTGGGTACCTTTTTCATTTCCTTCCCTATTGGGGAAGACCCTTAGCCTAGAGTCAAAAGTATAAATATTCCTCAGAAATCTGACATGGAAGGACAAAAATATACTAGGAACCTTGTTCCCCCATTGAAGAGCCTGTAACAATGAACCCTGGGCAAATCAATAGGAAGAGTTAAAGATAAGGATCAGCAAAGGTTACCAGCTTTTGTTGCCTCATCTTAGGGATGGTGATCTAGGTAGGGATTGGGAGAAGGGGTCATGTCATCACAACTCTCTTTCATTGAATAGCCCTAGTAGAGGGAATAGACTTCTAGTACTCACTTTTTTGACTATTGAGTCCTAACTATTCTGTTTCCCATTTAACAAATAGTCAAGATAATATGATTAACTTAATAGAATTTTATTTTTTCTAATTATATGTAAAAATAGTTTTCAACATTCATTTTAGAAGACTTTGAATTCCAATTTTTTTTCCTCTGCTCTCTTCTTTCTCCCTCCATTCCACAAGACAGCAAGCAATCTAATATAGGTTATACATGTACAATCATGTCAAATATATTTCCATATTAGTCATACTGAGAAAAAAAGAATAAAAGAGAAAGATAAAGTATGCACTTATCTGCATTCAGAATTCATAGTTCTTTATCTGAATGTGGATGGAATATTCTATCATAGGTCTTTCTTTTAATCATTGTATTGCTGAGAAGAACTAAGCCGATCATAGTTGATCTTCACTTAATGTTGTTACTGTGAATAATATTTTTCCGGTTGTTCTCACTTTACTCAGAATCTGTTCTTGTTAAGTCCAGGTTTTTCTGAAATATGCGCTCATTTCTTAAAGGCTATTAGTATTCCATTACATTCTTATATTATACTTGTTCAGTTTTTCCTCAATAGATGATTGTCCCCTCAATTTCTAATTCTTTGCCACCACAAAATGAGCTGCTATAAGGATTTTTTTTGTATATGTGGATCTTTTTGTCCTCTTTTATGATCTTTTTGGGATACAGACCTATTAGTGGTATTGCTGGATCATAGGGTATGCATAGTTTTATAACCCTTTGGGCATAGCTCCAAATTGATGTCATTAACTCTTAATCAGAGATACTAAATGAAAAGCAAAGAAAGAATAATTAGACCATAACATTTCATTAATAAATCTGGGACATATTCTCTGCTAATGTACAGAATATATAGGGGGGAACAGGCACAAAATGAGAAAACTATAGTATATAGGCACATGAGCCAATAGCATACATCCAGGACAACTAAATTTTGAACTTCATGCATGCATGTTTTTTGATATCCTTCTGGAAAACTCTTCTTCAAAGGTCAGAAATAAATAGAGTAGGTTCTCTTGTGCACCTATCCAATTTCCTTCTGGGTTATTTGGCTGCTATTCCTCTGGTGAGCTGCTAAGGCAGTATTTATGACTCTTCAGCAATACAGAACTCCAAAACTCTTTTAGATCTGCTCTTCTGGCTAGGTAGAGTCTGAGGAATTTTGACTTCTCAGGTAATACAGGCATTTATTCCCTCCAAGCAAAAAAGATTTTAGAATAGTATATTGTGAAATGATATGAATTACTTTGGAACAAAGGAACGTCTGAAAAATGCTGTTTTGGACTTTTCATAAAATATCACACTCTCCAAAAAAGGTACAGCTGAGGATAGCCCAAAAGGCTGTGGGTATGTGCACATCAGATCAGAAAGGCAAAATTGTTCAAGAGAAGTGGCTGAAACAGTTAGTTGAATGAAAAAAAATGACAAACCTATGCTGATCATACAGCAAGAAATAACTGATCTAATGAAAAATGCCCCTCAAGAAGCTTGCAATCTGGAAAACAAAGGGGGAAAATAGCATGAAATTTATTTTGTTTGCCATTGCTGAAGAAAAAGGAGAGGCCCCCAATTTTTTTGTTTAAGCTTCCAAATTTTTAGCTATGTTGCTGACTATTCTTGATTCTTAAATCAGTGTGATTATTTCAAAGACAACAATATTACTATCATATAATCTCAGAATTAGAAGGGGTTCTTAAATGTTTTCTTATTCAGCCCATACCTCAGTCAGTCAAGAAGTCTTTTGTAAAGTATATGTGTGTATGTGTGTGTGTGTGTGTGTGTGTGTGTGTGTGTATGTATGTATGTATGTATATTAGATACTGTGCTAAGTAGGTATTAGGGTTACAGAGTAAGGTCAAAATCAAAACAAGAATGAAAAAATGGAGTTCAACTTAAGGAAGTCATTCCATAATGAGGAGCAAACATACAAACAACAATTCACAAATGAAATATATGCATGATAAATGACAGATAATCAACAAGGAATAAGGATAGATTTCTTTAAAAAGTAAGAAAGTAAGATTTTATTTGGAATTTGAAGGAAGTCAGGAAGTAGAGATGCTGAGGAAGAAAATCCTACCCATTGAGGAAAAGCAATGAAAATGCCGAAGTCAAGAGAGGAAGCCCCAATAAAGCAAAATAAGAGCAAAAACAAAAACTCACTGAGTGATTATTGAAAATATATTTCACATGGAAGAGTAATTCAGCATGTCTCTAGTCTATGTCACTTATGGGCAGCTCTAGCTGAAAAAAGTTATTGTTCTCCTTACATTGATCTTAAATCTTCCATTCTACCCTTCTACCTACTGTTCTTAATTCTGCATTCTGTGGACAGGAGAACCATTCAAGTCTCTCTTTCACAGTGGTAAATCCACCAAGAACAGACAGATGTTCTCCTATTGACTCCTTTTATATAGTGACTATAGCCCTGAAATTTTACTCTGATTTTGTCCCTGATATATACGGCACCCGTAGCATGAAAAAATTAGTCATGCTTTCTGATGTTTAATATAAAAGTAAAAAAGATGGAAAGAAAATAGAAGGGAAGGGAAGGGATGGGAAGGGAAGGGAAGGAAAGTCATTGGAAGGGAACAGAAAGGAATGGAAGGGAAGGAAAAACACCTCTTCTACAATTTCTGTTCTACTCCAGACTAGCTATGTTGTCAGGGGAATAATCACTTTGTGCAGGGAGCAAGTGTTTGGAAGATCAAAAAGACATATATTCCTACTTGGGAATACAGGGATTACTAATGGGGGAGCTGTAGGTCTATTTGAAAGTCCCTATTAACATCACCTCATAGTAGAAAGGGAGTTTGCTCATCTTGTTTTCTGCTCCCAGGTCACTGACTAAAACCAAAATGTTTTCTCCTGAAAAACACTGAGAACCATTTCTAAAGTGATTATTGTCATTTTAAAGGTGATTCGGACCAAGGTTGTCAGCAGTTTCCTTTAAAGGGTTCATATCTGTCTTAAAAAGGGCAGAAGTACATAGCAGTTGAAGTGACTGGTTTAGGGAAGGCATCCTTTTAAGGTGCAATAAGCAAGAACATTCCGTCTGCTATGTGCAATAGCAATCTTTTAGCCAGTAAATATCTAGAGACAAGGATATAACAAAGAATTATTAATGTTGGACTATTTTTTTCAAAACCAATTAATTCGATTCAACCCCTCTCTTGGAATATCTGCTCAAAGTTCCTTCAATAGAATATTTTTCATTTAGTTCCCTTCAATCCTCTCACTCTATTTGACCTATATTTAGAGCCAAGGGGCTGCAGTGAGCACCTTGACTATGAGAGTCAAGGAATGTTCACAGTAATAGTGATGGAAATAGATCAAAAGAGAAAGTAATTGATGGAGGATCTCTAACTTTCTTAAATTATTTGTTTGTGTTTTGGGCTGAGAAAAGAAAGAATGAAAGGATTTATAATGTCAAAGGAAAGGATCATAACAACAATCCAGGATGACTTTAGTTTCTTTTTTAAATACAGTTTCCTTAAAATGAAATGTTTCATAATTTTTTTTTAAAAAATGCTGAACCAAATTCATCAATGTAAAGAGAATATCAGATGAGTAACTTTCTCTATAATTCAGATCAGCACCTTCTTTGCAACCTATAGTTGTAGAGAGATGCCCCTGGCCCAGTGTCATATATTCTGCATATGCCAAAGGCAGATTTTCTTGACTGATTTGCTATCCACCACTCCAGAATACCTCACAGAAATTACAACTTCTAAAATACTGACATAAATGTATCCTACTACATATGGGATGTTTTGTCAAATGCTATTTTAAATTTAATTTATTTTTAATTTGTGGAGCAGAACAAGCATTTTCATAGCATGGTATAAGAAATATGATTGCATACAAAACTGCAAATATGCTATCCATAACTTGCTATTCCTTTTAAATATACAACAAAGTTAATTTGTAAATTTATTTTCCCCTTTTTCTTCTTCCCTTTCCTCACCCCACCCTAGAGATGATAGCCATTAAAGACAAATATATGTATATAAACATTTATATGTATGTATGAACATGTGTGTATGTATGTAAATTATTCTTTGCATACTTCTATTTATCAGTTCTTTATCTAGAAGAAGATAGTTTCTTTCTTTATATGTCCCTTTGAGAGGGGACTATATACAAAATCAAAAATTAGAAGACTGAATTCAAGAAACTTTAAACTGAGAGTTTCCCTTAGTATAATTAATAGGAAAATGTAGGAGTAGGAATAAAAGATTAACCACATAGTCAAAGCAAAGAGTAACAGATTGTGTACTACTTTGGTACACTTGCAAATTTAATGTTCATAGCTCTCGGCAATAGGCATTTTGGGCAATGACTACTGCTTTCCATCACAGTGTACTTTAAGTTCATTTTCCACCTAGGTTGTCTACTAAATGGTTATTCTTTGGTGTGATTGTGACACATTTGGCACAGAGAGCACATAGCCTAGTGGATAACAAATCACAGAATGATAAAAGAACTTAGAATGTTGAGTGGACCCCCTGTGGCAAATTTATGGGAAGCTATGGATAAAAGGGGTGGGAAAGTCACAGAGGGCTCAGTTTCATCTATTAGACTAAAGCATGACAGATCAAAGTCAAGATGGGGTGGCATAGGTGCACTGTCATCTGAATTTTTGAAGGAAGAGCCGATATGGATGAGATCACAGAACCATTGGGGTATTACAGTAAAAGGGAGGATAAAGGGGAAATATGATAGTTGACTCACCTACCTACCTTCCTAATGGAATACATCTCAGACAAAGAAATAAAAAAATGAAAATGTATGCAAAAACATGGAATAGGAGTAAACTGTATTAAATGCTTAATTCACACAATCATTTTTACAGATCCAAGGATATAAATCCATATATCTAAAGAATTTTTAAAAATGTTGCAGTTTTATAGATGTCAGTAAAGATAGTAATGACGGTGAAAATGGTATTTATAATCACCTTCCTGTTTATCTTGGGTATATCCTCATCTAGCCAATGGTGATATAGATTTTATAGAATAGAAAAATGTGACATGATTGCTTCAGTACCTATAATTTCACTAAAATAGATAGGAATGGAAATAATGCTAGTTTATTTTTATTAAAAAAATAAAAATGATCACCTAAAAGGCCAATTTATTCTTTCCGCAAGAAAAAAGATACTGTGTTTTTTTCTACCTTCCTTTCCCCCATTGACTTTCTCCTTTCCCATTCCCCCCTCTTCTTTTTCACTTCCCTTCCCTTTTCCTCTCCCATTCCCTCCCTGTCCCTTTCCTTTCTCTCTTTTTTCCACCCCCAGTGCATATAACCTGATTTCTAGTAACTAGGGACTGAAAAGGTAATCAGGATTCAAGTGTGTTGAATATCACAACTGGGATTTACATTTAAATGCCTTAAAAACTTCCAAAGAAACCTCCTCTGTCTCCTTTAAAATGGTCCAAAAGTCTAATCACCAACTGGAGAGGATAATGCTGTTCCTGGGGGTCTAACAGCTGTGGAGAAGACCCAGAGAACTCCTTTCCTCCCTCTCAGTAAATACCACTACTTTCACTGTCATGAATGGGGTCTGGCTCCAACCCAAATGTGACTGAAATCAGTGTCATTTGTAGGTCCTAAATATGCTAAACTTCATCCCTAAACACTTATCATCTAATGTTTATTTACTAGTTAATGGTTTATTTCATTACAACCCTGAGAAATGGGCTTCACTTCCCTATTATCCTACTAATCTGTAGTGTTCAAAGTTTTTATTAATGTCATGTTAAACTCTCTCTCTCTCTCTCTCTCTCTCTCGCTCTCTCACTCTTGCTCTTGCTCTCTCTTTCTTGTTCAGTTATGTCTGACTCTTTGTGACTCCAGATGAGGTTTTCTTGGAAGAGATATGAGAATAGTTTGCCATTTCCTTCTCTAGCTCATTTTACAGATGAAGACACTGAGGCAGACAGGGTGGAGTGACTTGCACAGCTAGTAAATAATTGAATCTGGATTTGAACTCAGGACTTCCTGACTCCAAGACAATTACTCTATCTTCTTTGCCAACCAACTGACCCTCTATTATCTATCTCTCCTTTTATCTATCACCTATCTATATTTATAAACCCACATATCCTTATAGAAATTTGCACATGCCATATTTATATATATATATATATATATACATATCACGTGTACATACAATGTTTTAAACCCACATATTCCTATAGATATATCTACATGCTATCTATATTTATTTACATATATATCATATGTACACACAATATACATGATGCATATACACACTTATATAATTCATACAAAGAAGTTGGATGACCATTTGTCATCTATTATGGGAATTCCTTTCATACATGGGATCATGATTCTGTGAATCATGGGAACTGAATCTTTGATTTCCTTAGTATAGGAATTTTCTGAGTTTTGGAAACTTTGTCTACCAAGATTTATCAGCATCCTGTTACTTTTACTCAAGGACTATTCTTTAAGTTACTTAGAGGTTAAATTACTTGCTCAGATAAACACAGTCAGTGTATATTAGTGGTGCTGTTTGAACGCAAAGTCTTCCTGGCACTGAAGTCAGCTCTCCATTCACTATAACACACTGCAGATCAGCTAGCCTATGTGTACACACATAAAATCATTTATTCAAAACCCAGTAGGTCCTTTAGAAACCATCTAATCTATGTCTTTCATTTTTTAAGTGAAGAACTGAGTCCCAGAAAAGTTTAGTAATAACTATCATTTTATAGCTATATATATATATATATATATATATATATATATATATATATATCAGATATTTTGCTAAATGCCTTATAATTATTAACATATTCACAACAACCCTTGGAGGTAGGTGCTATTTTTTTAATTCCCATTTTCCAGTGGAGGAAACTGAGACAAACAGAAGTTAAGTGATTTGTCCAAGGGCACATAGGTAAAAAGTGTCTGATTCTGGATTTGAACTCAGGTCTTCCTGACTCCAGACACAGAGCCCTATCCACTGTACCACCTATCTGCTCTTGGTTTAGTGACTTGCCCAAAGTCACAAAAGTAGTAAATAGCAGAAACAGCATTCAAATCTTCATCCTGGGACTCCAAATCATATACACCTTCACTGTAGTGTTCTGTTATCTAAATTGGAATAAAAAGAAGTTTGGGGATAGCTAGGTGCCTCAGCAAATAAAGTTCTGGGACTGAGTCCAGAAGACTCATCTTCACAAGTTCAAATCTGACCTCATACTAGATGTGTGACCATGAGCAAGGTCCTTTGACAGAAGGAAGTGTCAAACCTCTCCAGTATCTCTGCCAAAAAAACCTCAAATGTGGGCACAAAATATCACACATCACTAAAAACTAACTTAGCAATATAACAGTAATAAGAGAATCATAGCATCTACCTTCCAGGGCCATTATTAGATGAAATGAGAAAATAATTGTAAAGTGCTTTGCCTAGGATATAGTGCTTTATAAATGAGAACTCTCACCATCAAATAAGATTCTAAATGTAAAGAACCTTGCAAACTTTTAAAGGTCATAGAAATTAGTTGGGTTTTTAAGATTATTCATATATATCTATATATTTATATGCTAGTTTACCTTCTTAGATTCTGAGATCTGAGTTTTTGAAGTGGTAACAATTTTTTTTTAAATTATAGCTAAGTTTAGAAATAAAATTAGTAGAGCAATTAAAAACTATTTAAGCCACATTTTAGAATTGTAAATTACTTAACATATATTTGTTTCATTTGAAAACCATAAAAACTTTGTAATTTCATTTTATAATCATCCTTTTTTTTGTAAATGGGGAAATTGAGACTGATTGATATGAGCTGAATTTCCCATAGTCAGACAGTAAATAGAGCAGGTGATGCTTCAATGCAGTTCATTCCTGACCCCAAGTGTAACACAGTTTTGATTGTGCTTGCTTGCTACCTCTCTGAAACATATATTTTATTTAGAATTTAATAATTAAATGACATGAGTCAATGAGTCCTATTCAGTCATTTCGGCCATTCACCAGTGGCTCCTTGGACGCATCCCTAAGACAGCTGGAAGCATAATCAGTCCTATATATCAGTAACCCAGTTAGCTGATGGCTCATTTAACTCCCTTGTCCTTTTTTTGTCCTTGTCCCCAAAAAAGGACAAAGGAAAATACAATTTGGTCAAGCCCTGATAAATCAATAACTTAATGCAGTTAGTTACACTTACTTAGTGCAGTTAATATTAAGAGCTTGTAAGAGTTCCCTTGTATTTACTTCTTTATTCCCACATCAGCCGTTACAGAACATTCTCATTTTCCACATGAAAGCCACAGGAGCCATTTCCTCCGCAGACCCAACAAACTGAGCACCAAAAGATTAAGTGACTAAGCTGCCTAACGCTGCTTGTTTAGCTTTGCCCATAGGATTTAAATTTGCACTACACTGTTGAACATCCTAAAATAATTTAACCACATCCCAAACACTGCATAAAGAAAGTTGGTTCCATTTCTCGCCTCTTTAGATTGTGCGTCCAAAGCTATTTCTCCCAAATTAAATGCCATTTGGTTTGCATTAGAATAATCAGGACAACAACAAACATTAATAAGTCTGCAACAATAGCAAAGTTATTTTCTTTTCCGAACAGCGCTAAATGGTCGTGAGGTATATTCAAGCAATGCCCAAACTCCAATAGGATCTTTTTTGAAATAGTTATGGTTGCTCAACCCTGCTTAGCCATCCAATTTCATTTGGGGTCATTTCTAGACTTCATAAAACACAGGTGTGACTAGAAAGAGATGGCAAGGATAGGGGAGCCATTGGTCAGTTTGACCTGGCTTTAGCTGTAGCCAGAGGTAATCTCTCATTATAGGACACTTAGGCTTACTTAGGCTACTGACTCCTTGTAAAGATCTTTTCCTCTATATTCCTCACAGAGATACCTTTGTGATAACATTTCAAGTGTCTTGGGGTCATCATAAATGGGTCTGTCTGACCTATTGTGCAGCATGTACTAGTGGGAGAAACAGAGACAAAGAGAGATTATCTATCTGACTTTCTCAAGGACGGAAACAGAAATATAGGTCATTTTTTGAATTTGGCAATTTTGTATAGCATAATTCCTTTGAAAAGATATCTCAATATGAACCTTAGTTCAATATCCCTATGACATGCTTTAAATGGGTAAAATTGAGCTGCCTTTTTTGTTGTTTGTTTTTTGGGAGAGGGAGTTATAATAAAAACTGTCATTAATCATTGAAAGAAAAACTATATGTAGGAAATTATCTGGACAATCTCTTAAGTTTCCTCCTAGTTTAAAGAACACAATGACAAAGGGTGAATATACAGCGAGTGATTAAGTATGATATTCCTGAAGTATGCACAGTTTCTATAATCTGGGTGAAAGCAAAATTCTCTAATCAATTTTTCACTACTTGATCATTATCGTGTAATTATATTATATGATTATTCATTATTCATAGTCTGATCAATTATTATAATGCTTCACACATACTAAGTATTGAATAAATGCTTTTTGGATGACAATTATCCAGCTTTTATCATTTTGGCAGAGCCTTAATTAGTGATTTTTTTTTTAACCTGGGCAAATCACATGAATGGAGGTTGGTTGTGGCAGATAAAAACTCATCTGCAATGCAGTTTCCAGGGATGAGGACATTTCTAGAGCATATTATATTAGCAAGTTGCTGATATTGCTGTTGTTGTGATGGTTTCATATCAGAAATGAACTGCTCACAAAAAGGATTGTACCTATAATACATAATTGTTTTTCAAATCTTTCGGTCATGTTTGACTTGGGACTCCATTTGGGGTTTTCTTGGCAGTTACTGGAGTGGTTTGCTATTTCTTTCTAGTTTATTTTACAGATGTAGAAACTAAGGCAAACAGGTTTTAGTGACTTGTCCAGGGTTACACAACTAGAAAGTGTCTGAAGCGAGATTTGAACTCAGGAAGATGAGCCTTCCTGACTCCAGGACCAGCATTCTGTCCATTGTGCTGTCTAACTCTCTATGACATATAGTAGCCCTTCAAACAATGTTTTAAAAAATAGAATATTAAACTTTTATAAATAAAATGGAAATATGTCAAAGGAGGGCAAAATATATTTTTGAAGCATTAGAAAAATAGTAATTTCTTTGTAAATATGAACACTATTTTCAAAAACTTTGTTCATTTTATTCTAAAATTTTTAAAAAAGTGCTTTTTGATTAATTGGTTGATAACCAAGTAGTTCTTTCTAGATGGCAGAACAGACTTCTCTCAATTTTAGTGCCCCAGGGCAAAGTCCCAGTGGCCCAGGTCTAGGTAGGACTCTGGGAGTCAGTATGCTTGATGCGTTTTACAGTTTTTCTATTTGAAGAACTAAGGCAGTGTTTCCCCAACCTTCTATGCTTTCCCCATTCCTGCATGAAGCATCCCCCCCACCCTCTGACTATGTAACAATGTTGTGCCATGTTTACTATGCTACTGGGGTCCTTAAATCCACTTTTACTTTTTTTTTTATGTAGGGTCCAGACAAAGGATGGTTTTCTTTACCAGCCATTGCACACATTAGCAAGCTGTGAATTTGCCAGTCCACCACTTGAACCTCCACGATATTGTTCTAACCCGCCAACCAAGATGCCTTTTCAAAGTTAACAATTGTCCTTTCTAACATCACAGTGGTGTTTTTGTTTCTGCTGTGTGCTTTGATATTGGCAGGAATCAGTTCAAAAGAAAGTGATGAAGCCTTCATTAGAGGACTATGATTCTCATAGACTCTGGGAAAGCGGCCAGGGGAATCAATTGGTGAAATATTCAAAGAGAAAGGTGCACCACCCTCCTTTACATTCCCATATGCCAAAGCAGACTGCTGAGGCGGAGAACTAAAGAACCTGCCTTGTCCTAGTCTGTGCTGTGTGTGTGTTTGTGTGTGTGTGTGTGTGTGTGTGTGTGTGTGTATTTTCTTTTTTCCCCCCTGAATAAATTGAACCTCTCTTATTTCCTCACAACCCCTAATACTTGCTTTTATCATATTGGATTTCTGCATGATACGTTATGATTCACTAAGATTCTACTTCAAAACCCTGGCAGGTTTCTTTCCCATGTCTAAATCCCCTAATCATGGTAGCTTTGGGAATGGAAACAGGACTGTTGGGAAGTCCATGGCCGGGGGGTGGCAGTTCTACAGGTACTATCCTACACTGAAATGGTTGGCCTGGAGGTACTATCTACCAGAGTCAGGGGAGTAAAGGCAGTTCAGGCTCTTGGGACATAGAGTTGACTTCCAGTTGATTATCAGTCAAGGCTAGATTTAAAAAAAAAAAGTACAGCTTCATAAGGAGAGAAACTATCATCAGTTTCCCTGTCAAAAGAAAGGCAAGTCTGCCTGTCAAATCCCTTGTTTCAGAGTCAGGTTATAAAATAGAAAGGGGGAGAAGGTAGCACGTCACAGGGCCAACACGGTCTCCCACCACATATTATTTAGATTAGCTAATAAAGTCGACTAAGCTTTTGAGAATCCAATATCAGAGATCAGGCAATTAATTTTATCTCCATTTCTAATCTATAGCTGGTAACAGGTTTCCTTCTTTCTTTCCTTTTCCCTTCAAAACATAGACTTTGGGAATACATCGAGTAAAATTATACATTTAATTTGACCAATCATAGTTTGATTCAATAAACTTTAGAGACATGACAAGGGGACCTTGTTGTATGGAATATATAATATCGACTTCCTCTCTGGATCCATCAAATATGGAAGCCTCACTGACATGGCCGCAGGGGCAATGGAAAACCTTCTCAACTTAATAAAACCCTTATTTACAGTGAGTCCCCACACACATTATACACATTAGGCATATTTTAATGATTCATTTATACTGGATTCCCCCAAGAAATCAGTGTTCTCTTTTAATTCCTTGTAAGTGGGTTAGAGTAATAAAGTTTTTGAGCTGGAACGTTTTTTAGAGTTCATCTCACCCAACTCCCTCATTTGAAAGATGAGACCATGGGAAGTTTTACAAGATGTACATGGCCACCTAGATTTAAGACAGAGTAGAGGTGGAATCCTAGGTCTCTTAACAGCTTGGCCACAGTTCTTCCATCTTGTTTCTCTGACTCAGGAATGCTATATAGACAGTAAAGGCTGTCAATGAGTAGGGAGAAAAAAAATTAACTATAATGAAATAATAGTCACAGTTTAGAAAAAAAGAGCAAAAACTGCAATACTGGGTTATTATATTTAGTTAACTTTTGTTAAAGTTTCTCAAAATGCAGAACCCAAGAGCAATCAAGAAATGATACTGCTATTTATAATAAATCAGGGTGTTGACAATAATGTCAAAAATAATCGTCAGCTTGAAAACATTCCATTATCCATCAAAAAGCTGATGTAAATATGGAATTTATGAAAAAGTATCATGCCACCCGTGAATAATGGATGAACTTGAAACTATTTTAGATAGCTTTTGCTAATCTATTCCCTATTCAAGGAGACTTTTTCAAGTACAGTTTTTAGATTTAGTCCATAACATTGACCAAGGATTAGATTTAAATCTTCAGTTTTCTTTCTAAGATGCTAATTGAAAATTTTTATATATTTTGCATGCACCAATAAATATGAATCTTTTTACCCCTGATAAAATGCAAAATCCTCAGAGATGTTTTCATATTTTGTTTCTGTAGCTTCAGCACTTAGCACAGTGCCTAGAAAATATGGAGAGTTGATTTTTGATTGATTGAAAGGCTAATTGATTCAAGTTTGAAGTTTGCTTTCCCTGAGAAATAGTATATTAAGTAAATAAAAACTAAACTAAAGAAAAATAAGAGCAATATGAAAATATTTCAAATATACATACTGGAATTCCAAAGGGGAAACTTATAAGGGAAAACAGAAATGCATTTAAAATAGGAGATAAAGAATTAGTAGGCAAAATGAGATAATGATAATGCTTGTCCTTTTTTCTCAAAGGGGACCATGACATCAGAGAGGTG
Source organism: Macrotis lagotis (assembly GCF_037893015.1). Lineage (NCBI taxonomy): Eukaryota > Metazoa > Chordata > Mammalia > Peramelemorphia > Peramelidae > Macrotis > Macrotis lagotis. The sequence goes on from NC_133659.1 coordinate 47,784,849, forward strand.
ACGCCATAACAAACACATGAATTGGATTTGAGCGAGGGGATGCTGCGGTAAGTCACTGACCTCACTTTCTCCTCCAGAGTCATCTGGGTCTACTGGAAACAACCCTTCATGCAAGGCAGTTAGGATTCAGTGACTTGCCCAAGGTCATACAGCTAGTACCTATTAAGTATCTGAGGCTGGGTTTGAACTCCTGTTATCCTGCCTCCAAGGCCAATGCTCTATCCATTGTGCCATGTAGCTACTCTAGGCAAAGTGGGATATTAAAAAAGAACGCTGCCTTAGGAATTTAGAAGACTTGTCTTCTAATCCTGATTTTTCAAAATTTATTTAAGGCAGTGGAGTTAAGTGACTTGCCCAAGGTCACAGCTAGGCAATTATTATGTGTCTGAGGCTGAATTTGACCGCAGGTCCTCCTGACTCCAGGACCAGTGCTCTATCCCCTGAGCCACCCAGCTGTCCCACTAATCCTGATTTTTAAAAGACAGGAGGACCTGACTCAAATTTTATCTCTGACACTTACTAAATTTTTGACCTTGGACAAGTCACTTATCTCTGAGTGCCTCCAAGAAGAAGAAAGAAGAAGAAGAAGAAGAAAAAGAAGAAGAAGATGAAGAAGAAGAAGAAGAAGAAAGAACAAGAACAAGAAAAACAAGGAGAAGCAAAACTGTAACAATAACTAAACAGTCTATAAAACTTGAAGGTTATAATATCTCCTTAAACCATCAGGTTCAAAGTATCTGTGATTTTATCAAAATGGGGAAGATCCTCTTCCATCAATGTATATCACAAGCCTTCTATGACAGAACAGGTAAAACATAAGTAATAAGGAGTTGCCTGAGAAGTAGAAAGAATGTGACTTTTCTGAGTCTATTGTTAGTCATTTATAATTTTAAGAATTTAAGTTAGGTCTTCTTAGATAAAAGTGCTCTATGTATCTTGCCATACAACAATTCTGTAGTCTGACATACTGGAAAAAAGGACTGAATCTGCGTTCAATATCTAGCTTCATCTCTTACTATTTAATTAGACTTGAATTAAAAAATTCACTTAGTCTCTCTGGGTCTCGGCTCCTCATATGGAAAAATGGGGGAGTTGTTCTTCATGACTGCCTCCTTCTATTTCTAAATCTATAATTGTACGATTCTGTATACCAGAGGAAGAAATGGAACATCAATCAATGAAGACATATTTAACCATGATGATAGACCCTAGGGATAAGGACTTATTCTGGGATTTAATAGTACATATAACTCTTGAGTGAGAAAACTCCATCCAGAGACATATATTAGCATATTCTGTGAAAATGGTCATCTTGTAGAATTGACTAGAATGCTGAGTGGTGAAGTGATTTGACCTCAGTGACAGTCAATATATGTCCAAGGTGAAATTTGAATCCAGGTCTTCCTGACTTTGAGGTAATCTCTATTTACTGGACTTCTCCCAAGTTACAAAGATAAAGAATTAAATAATTCCTGTCCTATTATGATGGGAACCAACACATTTAGGTAGATATAAAATAATTCAAGGTTGTTGGGTAAGGGGGAACTAAGTAATTAATTAATTCAATTAACCAATTAGAAGCATATAAAGGGATCAGAAAGGCTTTGTTTAAAAGGTGTTTGAGCTAGAAAAGAGGAATTTAGATGGGTTAGCGTGGAGTTTGAGGTCAGAGAATAATGAGTTCTGCCATTAACTGGCAGTGTGTTCTTAAAGAAGAGGCATCTTTCTTAGGCTGCCTTTTCTGCAGTTGTAAAATAAGGGTGTCAGAATAGATGATTACTCAGATCTATTCCAGCTATAAAAATCTATAATTCTAATTAATGAAGTTGAGAATAGAATAAACATGCTAGTAGAGAAGCAGGAAGAAAAGCTGAAGTAGAAAACCTCAGGACTGCCTTCTCTGGTTCATCTTAATAGCATTATTATGATGGACTGAAGGTCAGCAGATACATTCAAAAAGTGGCATCCCATATTCTCTGTTATTTGGCATATCAGAAAGACCACCCGGAACCAGTCTCTAGGAAACTCAACAGACTGCAGTAAAAAGGACTTTTTAGTTCATTGTTCCCATGGCTCTTTGATTGGTCTTCAAATCAATAGGTGACTTTTTTTTGTGAAATTTCTTAGAGATATATTATTTCATAGATCAGAGTTACTGAAGATTAAACAGATTCCAGAAAATCCTTATTTCTCCCCCTAAATGAAAGAAATCACATATCTTGGATAAAAAGTTAGCCACAAAGACACACAACTATAAAACATTTCTGGATGACATTCCTAATGCTCCTCTTTGCAGGTCTCTAACCATATGGAACAATGCCATCAGCCAAATGATCACTCCATTTTATGCAGGATTGATTTAGTTGTTTTGTGTTACATAATAAAGGCATCATCTCAAGGCTTTAACATGTTTTTTAACATTCCCAGATAAAAATTGAGTGTTTAGCTTATCACATCCACGTGTTTCAAGTTTTGTATTGCTATCGAGTCAATCAGCTTGACAACTCTATTCTCACAGATGGTGATTTCTCTTTCTCCCTGTCTTCTTTTTGATTGACTTGGCATAAGCAATGACACAATAACCTAGGACCAAAGGGAATGCTTCTTTCCAAGGTTATTGTTTTTACTTCTATTCATGTTTAACTCTGTCTCATTGAGGTCTTCCAATAAAAACAAAGCATTTGGATTATTTTCAAAGTAATAATGCCCCAAGGTGAAATTTAATATAAAAACTCAACTTTTTTTTAGAAGTCAGCAAAAAGACCTGAAAATGTTTAATACTTGGAAGAATGATCAGGATGAATTTTTATTATTGCACCAGGTCAGTGACTGTCTGATTCAGTAAGTATAATGTACATTGAAAAAATAGGTGAATCTCTTGAGGGTTGATTGAGACAATATAGGTATGTGACCAATTTCTAGACAAATAGTCATTCTTTCCTTCTATACTGTCACTTCTGTTCATAAAGCTTTAAGCTGGGAGACAGATGACATGATCTGTGTTCTCATCCACTTTATAGTCTAGTACAGGTATAAGAAAATATAACAGGTTATATAGGTAGAATTGATATTATTTGAAGTTGGCAAAGAATTTAACATACATTATTTAATTTGATTCTCACAGCAACCCTGGGAGGTACATTTTAGAAAAGAGAAAACTGAGGCTAAGAAAGGTTAAATTACTTGCTAAAGGTTATATAAATCAGTGAATAGACAGAGTAGATTGAATTTGAACCCAGAATTTCCTGTATTCTCGATGTATACACTACCCACTGTGCCACCTGGGTGCCCAATTTTATATTTAATAATTTTTTAAATAGTATTTTATTTTTCTTCCAATTGCATGTCAAGACAATTTATAGCATTCATTTTATAGAATTTTAAGTTTCAGTTTTTTCTTTCTCTTTCCCTCTCCTCCACTATCTGAAAAAGTAGGCAGTGTGATATAGGTTATACATCTGCTATTATGTAAAGCATATTTTCATATTAGTTGTGAAAGAAGAAACAGATCAGAAAGAAAAAAGAGCAAAAAAGAACAAGTGAAAAAATGTGCTTCAGTCTACATTCAGAGCCCATCAATTCTTAATTTGAATGTGGATACCATGTTCCTTCATGAGTCCTTTGAACTTGTCTTGGATCATCTTGTGGATGAGAAGAGTTGAGTCATTCATAGCTGATCATTGCACAATGCTGTATTATGTTTCCTTAGTTCTAATCATTCCACTTTGCCTTACTTCATACAAGTCTTTGCAGGTTTTTATGAAAACTATTCATCATTTTTGCTACTCAATAATATGCCATTATATTCATATACCACGGTTTGCTTGGTCATTGCCCAAATGATGGACATCCCTTCTATCTCCAATTTTTGTAACCTCTAAAGGAGTTGCTGTAAATACTTTGGCATATGCGGGCCCTTTTCTTTTTTGTTATGACCTCTGGGATACAAAACAAGTAGTGTTATTGTTGAATCAAAGGTATTGTTGAATCAAATGCACAATTTGGTTGCTTTTTGGGTTTCATTAATTCCAAGTTGTTCTACAGAATGGTTGACTGTTCAAAATCATATCAATAGTGCATTATTTTCTAATATACCACATCCTCTCAAACGTTTATCATTTTCCTTTTTTGTCACATTAACTAATCTTACAGTTATGAATTTGTGCCTCAGAGTTGTTTTAATTTGCATTTCTCTAATCAAAAGTGATTTGAAGTACTTCTTGCTATGCCTATAGATAGCTTTGATTTCTTCATATGAGCTCTGCCTGTTCATAATCTTTAACCATTTATTAGGTGAGAAGTGGCTTGTAATATTATATATTTGACTCAATTCTTATTATATATTTGAGAAATGAAGTTTTTATCAGTCACTTGCTGTAAAGTTTGCCTCCCAGATTTATGCTCTCCTTTTAATCTTGCATCTGTACAATTTTTTTAAGATGAAATTACCTATCTTGTATTTCATAATGCCTATAATTCACTTAAATTCTTTAAGAATTTGGATGCCTAAAGACCTATGAAGGAAAATATTTCCCTATCCAGTGAAGGAATTGTAGAGTTTAATTGAAAAACAAAACTTTAATTTTTAAATCTTGCCTTATGTTTTGTTATTTTTTCTCTCTGATGCTTTTTTCTTTCATCTGAATTTGATTCTTCTCTCACAATATGATCAATATGGATCTTTTGTTTAGCATGTTATAAATGTTATATATAATTATATATAAATGTTGTAAATATATAAATATATAATCTATGATATTGCTTTCTGTCGAGGGGTGGGGGAAGGGAAGGGAGAGAGGAAGAAAAATGTAAAACTCAAAACCTTGTAAAAATAATTGGTGAAAAACTACAAACTATAGTTGGAAAAAGAAATAAATAAGATTTTTAAAAAAGAATTTGGATGTCATACCACTTAGTGCATATATGATTAATATTTATATTGCCTTATTATGAAAGATAATTTTAAGCCAGATATTGTTTCTTTCCTCATCTCTTTTAATTAGATCTATGTTTACTTTTTACATTGCATGAGTTTGTTTTCTTTTTTTTTTTGCTTCAGGTAAAGTATATTGGATTCTGTTGCAATTCCTTACTTTTCCTCTGTGTATGTGTATGTATCTCTGCTTCAAGTGTGTTTCTTTTAAACAACATATTATAGAATTCTGGTTTTTTTTGAGTTATCCAGTTCTCTGCTTTCATATTCATAGTGATTACTAACTGTCCTCTCTCTCCTTCCAACTTTTCCCTTCTCACCAGTATTTTGCTTCTTCCTGCTACCTCCCCTGATCTACCATCACCTCCAGCAGTTTCCCTCCTCCTTTTTTTAAAACTTAATCTCCACCCCCTCTTACTTCTCTGTTGGATAAGATAGATTTCTATATTCATCTGATTATATGTATTATTTCCTCTTTGAGACAATGCTGTAGATGATAAAGTTCGAAGGATGCCCATTACTCACCCTCCCATCTTCCCTTCCACTATAATAGGTCTTTCCCAGCTCTTCACTTGAAAAAATTTCCCCTGGTGTTGACATTTGCCTGCTCCTCTACAGTGGGATTCACTGCTAAGGTGGAGACAGACCTTTCCTCTTGTTCTTCTGCACTTTGGGGGCTAAAAGATTGGTTTATCCAGTCTTTTTTGGTTTCTCCTATACCAGAATTCATTTTAGGTGCTATTTAATGATTGTTTTGAGGAAAATATGGGAGCATTATGGTGATTTCTGCTTGCTTTACTTACATCTAATCCCCACAATAAGCTTTTAAACAGTATAGAATAAGGACACAAGGAAGAGAAAAAAGATGGAAAAATATTTCCTAGAAGAGACAGATTTTGATTTGAGCTTTTAAAGACAATGAGGAAGTTAAGGATGGAGTGGGAATGGGGATATTGGAAGGATAAAAAAACATGAAACAACTGCATGGACATAAGACAGTACCATAAAGCAGCAGAGGATTATCCAATCTGGTCAGGTCATAGAATGGAAATAAAAGAAGAAAACTCCACACAGTTGTACATAGAGTTCTAGGTTTGAGGAAAATTCCCAAGAAGAAAGTTGGGCCCATTCAATAGTTGAAGTCAAAGTAAGAAATGCAGAACAAATATTTTCAAGATTTGTCTGAAGACAAAAGGAAACACAATTGAAAAAGATGGGGTAAGGTTTTTTTGGGGGGGGTTGTTTCTTTTGTTTCATTCTTGCAGTTGATTAGACCAATGGTGATGCACAAAGGACACAGTAGCCAATTTAAAGGACATTTAAAAAATATACAGAATATAGAAACAATTGTTTAAGAATATAGATTTCAGAAAAGTTTCCTAATCTGCTAGAGAACTTCCTACATTTTTGTTTTTATATCAGTATAATTGCAGGGCTAGTACTTATCCCTATCAATATATATTGAGTGAACTTCTATTGGAGAAGTTTTGTGGCCAGTTGAAGATGTAGGTCTGAATCTCAGAAGAGAGAGAAGAATTGGAATCATGGTTTTGCTTTGAAATGTTCAATGAATAAATCAGCATAGAAACACAAAGAGCTATACTAAGTCCTCAAAAGTGCTGGAGATATAAATGGAAAATCATAGATCCAAAGAAACTGAAGAAATATAGGCAACAAGGAAACAAGATGATTATTCTTTGTGAGTAATATGGTGGTAAAATAAGAGAATCTTATAGAATCAACTAAAGAACTGGTTGAAACAACAGCTTTATAAAAGTTGCATGCTATAAAATAAACCCACAAAAATATTTAATAGACAATATAAAATACGTGGAAGTCTACCTGCCAACATAAAGTCTGGGAGTATATGAACAAAATTATAACTTTTTCACACATTAAAAAACTGATCTAAACAACTGGATAAATATGATTTGTTTATGGATAAATATAATAAAAATGACAATTTTAAATTAATTTACTTATTCAATATCATAATATCATATCAATGCCATAACAATCAAATTATCAAATAATTATTTGAAAGAGCTTCTGACCTCCAAGGGATCAAAGACCTCAAGGATAGTTTTAAGTCCCAAAGGAACAAAAGAACAGAAGAGCACTGTTTACAGTTTTAAGGGACCAGAGGCCTTCTTTGATAAGGACAAGAGCACACACCCATTTTCCCATAATGTATCTTCTTGGAAGCACCAAAACTTCAACCCCACAGAGCTAGCTCTGAAAACAGCAGCATAAAAGAAAAATCTCGACTACAAGTTAGTGCCCCATCCTACCCACACTAGAACAAAGTCTGATATTAGCATTAATTCCCCAATTAATAAATTAGGTAGAGAAATGACCAAACAATAAACAAATGACTATTAAAAAGCTATTAGAGTAACAGGAAAGATCAAGACAAACTCAGAAGACAATATACTCAAATGAGAAACCTACAAAAAAAAATCAAAGAAAATGTGAATTGGACAACATTTTTTTTCTTGTGCTTTCCTCTTTTTTTTTTAAGTTTTTGCAAGGCAATGGGGTTAAGTGACTTGCCCAAGGTGACACAGCAAGGTCATTTTTAAGTGTCTGAGGTCAGATTTAAAGTCAGGTACTTCTGACTCCAGGGCCAGTGTTCTATCCACTGTGCTGCCTAGCTGCCCTCCCTTGTCCTTCATTCTTGGAAAAAACCATGACATCAGGGAAAGATGCCATGTAAGCACACGAATTAGATTTTGAGTGAAGGGGTGCTGTGATATGTCACCAGTCTCACTTTTTCCTCTAGAGTCATCTGGGTCCAGTGGCCAGATATGTAACAGGAGAACTGGAGATATTCCTGGATGTAAGGCAATCAGAATTGAATGACTTGCCCAGGGTCACATGGCTAGTTAGTGTCAGTTGTCTGAGGCCAGATTTGATTTCTGGTCCCCCTGACTCCAAGGTCAGTGCTCTATCCACTGCACTACCTTGCTACCTGGAATTGGACACAAGCTCAACAAGAATTCATAGAAAAGCTAAAAATAATTTTCAAAATCAAATACTAGTAGTACAAGAAAAATAGAATGGAAGCAAGGGAAAAACTATGAATAGACAAATAGTATGTTGATAAAAATGGTATATAAATACTGAAAATGTAAAAATATAGAACTGATAGCATTTACTTGTGAGGAAGCTTCTATTAGAAGAATATACTTGGGCTGAAGATATGAACGTTCATGGTTTACCCATGATTTTGATGGAATAATTTTTAAAAATATATTTCATTTAAAAAGGGGGCACTATAAAAAGACAGGAGGAAGGGGTAGTAGAATAGGGTAAATTACATCACATGGAGAAACACAAAGAACCTAATACAAGAGAGGAAAAAAGGGAGAAGGTGAGAGAATCTCCTGAATCTTACTTTCATTGTATTTGATTCAAAGAGGGATTAACGGACATACTCAGTTGCATTTAGAAATTTATTTTATATGTTTTAGGCAGAGAAAGGAATGGGGGGGAGGGAAAGAGGGATTGAAAGAAGAGAGGGAAGGAAGAAGAGGAAAAGGAAAGGAAGGAAGAAATAAAAGGGAGGGTGGTAGATAAAAACAGGAAAACATTTAGGGAGGTGGTAGTCAGAAGCAAAACATAGGGGAAGAGGAATAAGGTGAAAGGAGGGGGAAATATAAATGAAGGGGAAATAGTATAGAGGGCAATCAAGAAAAATTGTAATTTTGAATATGAATGGGATGAATTCTCCCATAAAATGGAAGCAGATAGCAGAGTGGATTAAAAGAACCAGAAGACTACAATATATTGCTTAAAAGAAACACATTTGAAGCAGAGAGAGATACACACAGAGTAAAGATAAATGACTGGTGTGGACTATATTATGCTTCACTTGAAGTGAAAAAAAGCTGGTGTAACATTCCTTATCTCAAACAAGGCATGCAAAAATAGATCTTATTAAAACAGATAAGGACAAAAATCACATCCTTCTAAAAGGTATCAAAGACAATGAAATCATTTCAATACTAATTGTGTGTGCACCAAGTGTGCTTAACATTAAAATTCTTAGAGGAGAAATTAAATGAGTTACAAGAAGGCATAGACAGTAAAACTCTATTGATGGGGGAATCTCAAAATTCTTCTCTCAGAATTAATTAAATCTAAGCATAAAAATAAATAAGAAGGTAGTCAAGAAAGTGAATAGAATGTTAGAAAACTTAGATATGCTTGACCTCTGGAGAAAATAGACCATAATCAAATGTATAAAGGCACAAATGTTGAATGCATCCTCTTCAGATCATGACACAATAAAAATCATGTATGATAATGGGCTCTGGAGAGACAGACCTAAAACTAATTAATTTTAAAGAATGAGTTGATCAAACAACAATTCATAAAAAAGAATTAATGGTTTCATCTAAGAAAATTACAATAATGAGGCAACATGTCAAAACTTATGGTGTACAGCCAAAGCAGTCATTAGGGGAAATGTTGTATCTCTAAATACTTACATGAATAAAAAATAAATAAATATAATAATAAATAATAAATAAAAAATGCAAAGGAAGATAGCTTAGTTTTAACAGATCTAAAGCTATATTATAAAGCATCAGTTAGTAAAAATTTTTGCTAATGGCTAAGAAATATAGTGGCAGATCAGAGGAATAGATTAGGTGCAAAAGAGATAATAGTAAAATGACTATAGTAATCTATTGTTTGACCATGAAAAATTCCAGTTTCTGGATAAAAGTTGCTGGGAAAACTGGAAGATAGCAAGAGAGAAACCAGGCAGAGATTAACATCTCAGGCTATATACCAAGATGAGATTGAAATGGGTGCAGGATTTTGTATTTTTTAGTGAAGGATCTAGATTTATTTATTTTATTTTGTTACAATAATTTTGTTATAAGAGTAAACATAACCCTCCCCCTTACCCCCAGGAAAATGAGAAACCTCAAGAATAGTGAGAGAGAGAGAAAAAAAAGTGTACTTCATTCTGCGTTCGGATTCCAATGACTCTGTGTCTGGGGTGAGATGCTTTCTTCATCATACGTCCACCAGAGAAGTTGCTTCAATATTTTTCCTTCAGTTCTTATTACTAGCTGTATTTCCCTCCATTCTATTCCTCCCCATTCTCATTTATTCTGTTCTCTCTCTCCTTTCATCCAAAAATTGTATTGTATCTCAGTACCCTCTCCCACAATCTTCCCTCTCTTCTACCACCTATTCCCCCCTTCCCTCCCCCAATTCCCCTTTATCCTATCCCTTTCTTCTCATTTTTGTCTGGGGTGAGACAGATTTCTATATCCTATTAAGTGTGTATGTTATTTCCTCTCTGAGCCATTTCTGATGAAAATGAATGCTCACTCATTCCCCCTTGCCTTCCCCCATTCCACTCCATTGAAAAAGCTTTTTCTTGCCTCTTATGTGAAATTTCTTGTTTCTTCTTCATCTCCTTTCCCTTCATCCCATTACCTTCCTTTATCACCCATTGACTCCATCTTTTTACTATATTATACCATTATATTAGATTACTTCCTGTGCCCTGTCTGTATATGCTCCTTCTAACAGCTCTTATAAATGAAAAAGTTAATATGAGTTTTCAATATCTTCTTCCAATGCAGGAATACAGACAGTCCAATATCATTAAGTTCCTCATAGATACTCCTTCTCTTCCACTCCATCTATAGTTCACCAGAGTCCTGTACTTGGAGATCAAACTTTCTGTTCAGCTCTGATTATTTCAATAGGAAAGTTTGAAAGTCCCCTGTTTCAGTGAAAGTCCATCTTTACCCCTGAAAGAGGATGTTCAGTTTTGCTGGATCATTGATTCTCAGTTGTAAACCAAGACCTTTTCTCTTCCAGAATATCATATTCCAATTCCTATGAGCCCTTAATGTAGATGCTGTCAGATCCTGTGTAATCATGACTATGGAGCCTTGGTAATTGAATTGTTTGTTTCTGGCAGTTTTTAGATTTTTCTCTTTGATTTGGGAGTTTTGGAATTTGGTTGTAATATTCCTGGAAGTTTTTCTTTTGGGATCTCTTTCAGGAGGTGACCAGTGAATTCCCCCAATTTCTATTTTACCCTCTGCTTCTAGGATCTCAGGGCAATTTTGCTGTATTATTTCTTGAAAAATGAAGTCTACACTCTTTTCCTGGTTGTGACTTTCAGGTAGTCCAATAATTTCTAAATTATTCCTCCTGGATCTGTTTTCAGGGTCAGTTGTTTTTCCAATGAGATATTTCACATTTTCTTCTAATGTTTGACTATTTTGGAAGACTTTTATTTATTCCTGATTTCTTGAAAAGTCATCAGCTTCCTTAAATTCCATTCTTCATTTGAAGGAGAGACTTTTTTTATCTCCTTTTCTAGCTGGCCAATTCTGCTCTTTAAAGCTTTCTTCTCCTCATTTGCCTTTTGTTTTGCTTTTTTTCCATTTGGTCTAAACTGGTTTTTAGCAGTTTTTTCCTCCAGCCTTTTTTGTATTTCTTTCACTAAGCTGCTGATTTGGTTTTCATGATTTTTCTGCATCACTCTCATTTCTCCTCCCAATTTTTCCCAGACCTCTGGTAATTACTTTTCAAAGTCTTTTTTGAGTTCATTCATACTCTGAGCCCATTTGCTATTACTCTTGGAGGTATTGGATAAGGAAGCTTCGATTTTGTCATCATCTGAATATGTGTTTTGATCTTCCATGGGAACTAAAGTAATTTTCTGTGGTCAGATTCTTCTTTTTCTGTTGTTTACTCATTTCCTCAGTTCAAGACTAATTTATAGCACTCCCAAGACTTTGGGGTTTTTTGGGACACACCACTGGGACTTTTATTCCTTCAGGATTTTATGCTCTTTTGCCTGTGCTTTAATATGTAGATAACCACAGCACTTCCCCCTGCCCTGGAGCTGTAAGGAGCTATCTTAATATGGAAGTCCAAATTGCAACCTGGATCCGAGTGTGGGCAAACAGGAGAGTCCTGGCCCCATGAAGAGGAGAGAAATTTTTGCAGTCTCCCCTGACCTCCTTACCATCTGTGGGTCTGTGCCCTGGAGTGCAGACTGGTTTCTCCCAATTCTTGCTGCAGGTTCCATGGCCAGTGCTCCGCACTCCACACTCATTCTGGTATAGCAGAATTCTCTCACTGCCCCTTCAAGCTGTTTCTGGACTGCGCTATGACCTGGTCTTTTTACCACTCCCAGTCCTAGTGAAACACACCTTTATTGAGGAACTTCTAAGATATCTTGAACTGGGAAAATGTATCACTCAGTCTTTCTGTGGGTTCTGCCCCTCTAAATTTTGGCTAGATTCATAATTTGTTGGCTTTTGGAGTATTTTGGTGAAGGAGTTCCTGGGAAATGCTGCCTTCATGCTTCCATCTTTGCTCCATCTTTGCACAGAATTTAAACATAAAATTTAATATAATAAGCTAATTAGGAAAACAAGCAATAGTTTGACTGTCAGATCTATGGAAAAGGGAGCAATTTATGATAAAAGAAGACATAGAGAACATTATAAAAAAACAAACTGCCTAATTTTCATTATATTATATTAAAAAGTTTTTGTACATACAAAACCACTGCAACCAAGATTAGCAGTAATGTAATAAGTTGGGAAATAAGTTTTACAACTAATGTTTCTGACAAAGAACTCATTGCTAAAATATATAGAGAACTGAGTTAAATTTATAAAAAAAAATTCCCCAATTCACAAACTGTTAAAGGATATAGATTGGCAGTTTTCAGACAAAGAAATCAAAGCTATCTATAGTCATATTAAAAATTTCTCTAAATCATTATTGAATAGAGAAATTCACATTAAAGCCTAACATAATGTATCACACGTATCAGATTGGTTGAAAGGACTAGAAAGAAAAATGATCAATGTTGGATGGTTGAAGAGGATGTGGGAAATACTTATACACTATTGCTGGAGTTGTGAATTGATCCAACCTTTCTGGAGAATAATTTGGAATTGTGCTCAAAGGGTAATTAAAATGTGCATACCCGTTGATTCAGTAATACCACTACTTGGTCTGTATTATGAAGAGATCATGAAAAGGGTAAAAAAATCACACATCTACAACAATATTTACACCAGCTCTTTTTGAAAGGGCAAAGATTTGGTAAATGAAGGGAAACCCATCAATTGGGGAATAGCTAAACAAATGATATATGCATATGATAGGACACTATTGTTCTAAAGAAACCACTAGGGGCAGGATTTCAGAGAAGTCTGGATAGACTTGCATGAACTGATGCTGAGTGAAATGAGCAGAACTAGAAGAATATTATATACACTAACAGCATCATGGACTGATGATCAACCATAATGGACTCATTCATTTCAGCAGTACAAGAACCAAGAGAACCATTAAAAAGTAAACATAAAAAAGAAATCAAAAAGGACTCAATAAGATTACATTTTTTACTTTTAATGAAACATTTATTTCCTATGAATTTTACTATTAGGGCAGTTGGAATAATTTTAAATGGACAGTGCATGTGGGAATGGGTCAGTTATGTTGGGTTGATGCAAAAAAGTTGAGAAGGAAGGATGTCCTGGATTAAAGATAAAGTCAAAGGAAGAATTAAGAAAATTTCTCACAGAAAAGAGACACAGAAGGGAGAGGTTCCACCAGTAGAGGGGAAATGGCGATGGTGGAGTCAATTCTTAAACCTATTCTCATTTAAATTTGTACAAAGTATACAATGTATATGTGTATATATGCATATATGTGTATATAGATAGGTAGATATAGATATACATACACATATATATGTGTGTTGTGTTACCCAACAGTGAAAGGGAAGGGGAAGGGAACAAAAGAAAGAATGATAAAAAAGGAGGACAGACAAAAGACGGAAATAGTCAGAAGCAAAACAGACTTGAGTGGAGGGGCAAAATAAAAAGAGAAAGGGAAAAGAACGAACAAAAGAAAACATGATGTAGGGAAATGCACAGTTAATAAATATTACTGCAAATGTGAATGGAATGAACTCACCTATAAAACTGAAATGGATGGCTGAATGATTTTAGTATCAGAATTCAGTAATATTTTTTATCCAATAAACACATGAAACTGAGAGATATATACACAGAGTTCAAATAAGTGATTTTTAACAAAATCTACTATGTATTAGCAGAAGTAAAAAAGGGAGATCAGCGATTGTGACTTCAGATAAAGCAGAAACAAAAATATACATGATTAAAAGGAATAAGCAGAGAAACTATATCTTGCTAAAAATATGGAAATACAATGAAGTAATGTCAGGTTTAAACATATATGCATCAACTGGCATATAATTCACACACCTAAAGAAAAAGTTAAATGAATCACAAGAAGGAATAGGCATTAAAACTATATTAGTAAGGTACTTCAACCTTTGGTTATCAGCACTAGTAAAATCTGACCATCAAATAAATAAAAAAGAAATCAAGGGGCACCTAGGTGGCAGAGTGGATAAAGCAATGGTCTTGGAGTCAGGAGGACCCAAGTTCAAATTCAGCCTCAGACACTTAATAATTACATAGCTTTGTGATGGGCAAATCACTTAACCCCATTTCTTGCAAAAACTACAAAGAAATCAAGAAGATGAATAGAATATTAGAAAAGTTTGAGATGATTGATCTCTGGAGAAAACTGAAATGAAGTAGGGAGAAGCATACCTTTTTCCTCAGCTTCACAAAAATGAATCATATTAACATAAAAAGCTCACACACAAATATAGAAAAACAAAAATACTAAATACATGCTTTTCAGATAATGATCCAATAAAAATACATTTCATAAAAAGCCATCAAATTATTTGCTAAAATTGATTGAAAATTTAACAATCTAATCCTTAAGAATGCATGAATCAAAGAACAAATCATGGAAACAAAAATTTCATGAGAAAACATTCCAAAATTTGTAGGAATGATAACAGAGCAGTACTTAGGAAAAAACTTTTATCTCTATATTTGTACATCAATGAAACAGAAAAAGAGCAGATCAGTCAACGGGGCATACAACAACAACAACAACAACAAAAACTAGAAAATTAATGAATTTAAAATTCCCAATTAAAAACTAAAATGGAAATCCTGAAAATCAGAGTAGTGATTAATAAAATCGAAAGCAAAACTATATCCATTGACCTAAAGCAAGAGTGATGCCTGGTTTTATAAAAATAAAAAAGATAAACCACTAGTAAATATATTTTTAAAAATATAATCAAATTATCAGTATCAAAACTGAAAACGGTGAATGTGCCAACTACAAACAGAAATAAAACATATTTTAAGAGCTATTTTGCCCATTATGTTGGTTAACTAACCATCCAAGTGCAATGGATGAATAGTTAAAAAAAATATATAAACTATCCAGAGTAACAGAAGGGGAATGTTCAAATACATCTATTTTAGAAAAAAAGAAATTAAGCAAGTCATCAATGAGTAGCCTAAGGAAAACACCCCTAGTTCAAGAGTATATATTCTTCCAAACATTTAAAGAACAATCAATCCCAATACTATATAACTATTTAAATAAAAGGCAAAAAAAGAATCCTACCAAATTCCTTCTATGATACAAATTAGGAGTCTACCTGCCAAGAAAAACCCAGGAACTATATGAACACAATTGCAAAACGTTTTTTTTTCACAAAATAAAGAAGAATCTAAACAATTGGGAAAATATTAATTGTTTATGGGCTTATGAGAGTGAGAAGAAGCAGGAAAACATTTTACACAGTAATAACAATATAGTATAATGATCACTTGTGAATGACTTAGTATTTTCTGCAATAAAATGATGTAAGGCAATTAATTCCAAAGGACTTATAATAGAGGTAAAATGCTATCCACCTTGAAAAAAGAACTTATAGAATATGAGCACAGAACAAAGTATACTATTTTTAGTTTATTTTTCTATTTTTATCTGTTTTCTTCAACAATATGACTAATATAGGAATAGGTTTTGTATGATTGCACAAGTATAACCTATATCAAATTGCTTACTGTCTTGGGAAAGGGAAAAAGAATTTGCAACTCAAAAAAAATTAAATGAATGTTGAAAATTGTTTTTAAAGTAATTGGGAAAAATAAAGTATTATTTTAAATTGTTTTTAAATGTAATTGGGAACATAAATTACTAAAATTCTAAAATGTTTGTTCAATTAGGAGATTTTTTTAAGGAAATGAATTACAATGTTTTAAAAATTCTAATGATGGTATCAATGATGATGATAATTTAACAGTACCAAAAACTTTAGTGGTAAGAACATTGAAAGGAATAAGATTGTTCTGAGACAGAATAGAGAAGAAAGCCCCTTGGAGAAAATGTCCATAGTTAAGTTCTTCGTTTGTTAACCACTGAAATAGCCAGAAAAGGAATATTAGATGTGGAGGGATTTCCAAGTCAATTTAAAATCTTTGAAGTGAATGGAGGCAGGGTTGGGGGGGGGGTAATGTAAAGACAATTAGAAAGGAAAATATCATATATATATATATATATATGTATATATACATATATATATATATATATATATATATATATATATATGTATATATATGTATTCAGGGATGTCCAGAAGTATGAATGATTGGCTCTGTCAATTAGATCATTGATCACCTCAAAGAAAATAGTTTTAATAGATGGGAGAGGAAATTAGATTATAGCAAGGGAAAGACTGAAGGAAGCACAAAGCATTAAAGTATACTTTTTAATCTAAATTAATCTAAATTTTAATCTAAAAAGAAGGGAGACAACAGAACCATAACTAAATAGGAACAAAGAATATGGTTAAAGGAAAAATATCTTATTTTTGTTTTTAGGATATTGTGTAGCAAATTTGTAGGTATATAGAAAGATGAGACTGCAGAAAAATTCTGAAGGGAGAATTTGGAAATTAATGAGCTATGTAATGATTTCTAGAACAATGTTGTGATAAGATACAGGTCATATGATAACATGAAGTAAATAGCATTAGTTGGTATTCAGTGACCAGAAGGAAAGGAGGATAGAATACTTGTATTCTGAGGATGAAATGAATATCAATTATGATAATTGAAAGAATCAAATCATAGGAATATGTAATCTTAAATTTGTAATGGACCGCCAATGTCATAGACTTAGAGCAATGAAGGACCTTACAGGGCAGCTAGTTCAGTTGTCTCATTTTACAAATGAAGAAAAAGGGATCCAGCTAACTCAGCAAAGGAAACAAAATCAGTAAATAAAAGAGGTAGTATTTGAACCCAAGCTTTTCCCATTGCATCACACTCAGTAATTATGCATTTATTACGTATTTATTATCTGGCATCTGTGGATTATGCTCTAGACAGAAAAAAGGAAAATCAAAACAAACAAAAAGAAAACATTCCATTCCTTCTACTGGAGAAAACATTTACTCTCAGGATTTTAGTCCCCTTGATAATCAATTTCCTCATTTTATAAATAACCACCAAGAGACCTCAGAACCTATAAGGTCAAGTTCTGTATTTAGAACCAAGACCAGTTTGATTCCCACTTCAACCACAAAGTTTTATACCTATGACTGAGACCTTTAGCCATTATATCCTAAATTTCTTTATTTATGAAATAGGAATAATAATAGCACCTATGAGACAGGTCTCAAAGGTAAGAATGAAATATGAACTAAAAAATGCACTTTGCAATAAAGTATTATTATAAATGCAAGCAATTCCTGTTATTATTTTATGAATGATTTGAATCTCATAAAGGATTAAGTGACCTGTCCATGGTCATATGAATAGTTAGTAGTAGAATTGAGTTTAGAAATTTTAGAGATTAAAATCCAATATACTTCTATCGATTCTCTGCCCTCCCCCCAATATACTGCTCTCAGATGGTCTCAATCTTCTCAGCAAGGTAGGATAAAGATCCTGAAATCCATTTGAGGAGTCACCCACACTCATATTACATCTCTGTAACTTTTCTCCTACCTTCTGATCAAAGATCCTTCATCACTTTTAACTCACATTGCTTTGTTCATCAAGCCAAACCTTTAATGATGGGGGAGCCCTAAATACTTCCTTGAATATCATGGAATATATTATAAGATGATGATTAAAGACTTCAAGTTTTAGTGAGTTTTTCTTCATCTTGTTCCTAATTCAGATAGAAGAAAAAAAATGATCTAACCATGAAACATTGGTCTGTAAGATAATATAGGCTTGGCTGTTACCTTTTCCTTTTAAGGAATTCATATCAGTCAAGGATCCTTAGGCATTTATTCTCTTTACATAATCATTGCCAATTTATGTATAGGGAGTTGTCTGGAATTCATCAGCCTCAAATGAGTCTTTCTGAAATGTACTGGGAAGCTCAAATGCAGTGAATGAGTGTCAAACTGACTTTTTTTTTGTCCCTTTTGATACATTATAGTTAGAGTTACCATGTTTCTGTACTGGAAGAAAAAAATAATTCAAGTCCTTCACATTGTATGTACAAGAGGAAAGAAATGAATAAGGGGGAAATTATCTGTATAATTCAGGAAATGAAATCCTACAGTAGAGGAGGAAGGCTTTGCAAATGATATTAAATTGCCACGTATATTAATCTCATTCCAAGTATAATCATTTAACTCCCTCCTTCATGCTCATATCTATTTTCTTTAGTTCATTTGAATTCAATTCATCAAACATCTCTTAAGTACCTATTAAGTTTGGGGTTCTGGTCTGGATGGAGGCAAGACAAGACAAAGACAAAAAAGGAAACAGTTACAGACTTCAAGAAACTTGACTTTTATTGGAATGGAGGGACAGGAAAATAGCACCAGAGGCTTTTTTTTCTTTACTATTTTACCGTTGGCAAAGTTGAGCAATTATTTCTTTACTTTCCAGAGGTTCCTAGTAGCATTTTGCTGTTAGAGTCAATTAAAGGCATTTTTTTTTTTGGCAAGGCGATGGGGTTAAATGGCATGCCCAAGGCCACACAGCTAGGTAATTACTAAGTGTCTGAGGCTGAATTTGAACTCAGGTACTCCTGACTCCAGAGCCGATGCTCTATCCACTGAGCTACCTAGCCTCCCCAAAAGCCACATATTTTTTAGACAATGGAACATAACAAGCTCAGAACATAACAAGCACGTTAAATGACTACACAATTTTCATAAGAATGAGCTATTTTTTCTGAACATCAGACCGCATATAAATTGGATTCAAGCAGGATGTCTCACAGAAAAATCTAGGTTCAATCTCTGATCCAACACTCTAGCACTGTCTAATCTCTGTCTAATCCTAGATAGATTAACTAAATCTTTATGATAATCACTATCTTTATTTGTAAACAAGAAATATTAATCCTTTCATCTTGTAGTCAGGAAGACCTGAATTCAAACCTTGCTTTGAGCATTTACTTAACTGGGCAAGTCACTTAACCTTTCAGTCACAGTTTCTTTATCATCCTCCTGTGAACTTCTCAAAAGCAGACATTGCTTTGTTATTGTTCTTTTGTTGTTGGTTTTGCCTCTTTGTATCTCTAATACAGTGTCTGGCTCATTGTAGGCATTTGATCAAAAAATAATTGATTAAAAAACCCTTACCTTTCAAGATTTCCATGAGAATACCGATGTAAAGTGCTTTGCATATCTTTAAGCACTAAATAACTGCAAACTAGTATTATACTTCCTAAGACAACTGCAAGCTAGTATTGAACTTCTAAGACAAAAGACAATTTATTTCCATGCTCAAAATTTAGGAAAGAATCATTGCTCAATTGCAACAGGAGTGACACTGCATGATGTCATGGAAGTTTGCAATTAGAAGACCTCAATTCCAAAGGCAGCTTGGCAACATTACTTAAATGACCTTGGACAAGTCACTGAAAGTCGATTAGACTCAGTTTCACCATCTGGAATGAGAGGATTTTATTATACAGGCTCTGCTTAGATAAAGCCTTAAGATCCTATTTTCATAAATAGACTTTCTCTCTCTACTCTTATGTTCTTATCTCTGTTTCTTTCCTTCTCTGTAATGCTGTCTCTGTATCTTTGAGTCTCTGTCTTCTCTATGCACTTTGTCTCTTCTTTCTCTTCTATTTTCCCTCTCTTGTTCTCTGTCTCTCTGTTTTTTTCTGTCACTCATCTTTCTCTTCTCTCTTTTTCTTTTTCTACCTTGTCTTTATGTCACTCTGTCTCTGTTTTTCTTTCTCTCTCATGTACATACATAGAGGTATGTGTGTGTAAAATTCAATGACCAGCTCACCATTTGTTTCATCTCTTTCCTGGGTTGTTCTATACACTCTATCTTTTATCTAATCTCTTTCAACTTTTGAACTGTTGTGCTTGATCTTTCAATTCTTGATCTGTAAAGAAGAATATATTTTTAATAATTCACCCTCAGAATCAGACTATGTCTATCACCTTCTTTCTGATGCCACCAACATAAAGCTTCTAGTTTTTGCTTTATCATAAATATTGCAATAAATCCATAGGTAGCTTTGGGAACTTATTTTAAAGCATATATTTTTTAAATCTCTATCAAACACACCTGAATTTTAATAATTAGTTAAATATCATGTATCATTTTATTACATATTTACCATCTTCTCAAGGGAAACATTTTTGTTTTGTTTAAACACATGTCTAGAAAAATAGATGCCATTTTTATTAACTTTATCTTATGAAAAAGAAAGAACAATTCTCAAAGGGGAGACTTGTTTCCCTATGCGAATTTTCTTTTTCTGCTAGTATATGAAAGCCTAGGTAGCAAAAAAGTCAAGGATACCCCAGTACATATTTACCTTTAGTGAGAAAGGTCAACATAAAGCCATCTTTTATCAAAATTGATCAGAAAAATGTTTGGAAAGATCTAATATGTTGGGGATGGGGAAGAAAATGATCCTTTTCAAAGAACTGATTGAAAGGTAAGATGGTGTGGTAGATATGAGTTTAGACAAGGAATTCAACTTAGATACTTACTGTAACACTTTGTTTCTGGAAAATATGTCTAGCTAAAGATTTCAGGGGTTTGAAAAAATGTGAAAGAATTCACTTAAAAGATTAACTCTGATTCAGAAGATATACTAAGGATAAAAAAAGGTCTATTTAACTATCTGTGATTAGCATAAGCTAAGAGAAAAGAAATATAAAGGGCAGGAAACCACTGATTCCTAAGCAAAGCAAATTATCTTAGCAACCTGAACCATTATGAGAGGTTGAATGATAAGGAAAAGAATAGGAGTAAGAGATATTTGAGAGATCACACTCTACAAAGTGGGCTGCCCTTCTCAACTGAGGAGTAAGTGAGCTTTTTTTTTGTTTTTAGGTTTTTGCAAGTCAAATGGGGTTAAGTGGCTTGCCCAAGGCCACACAGCTCGGTAGTTATTAAGTGTCTGAGATAGGATTTGAACCCAGGTACTCCTGACTCCAGGTACTCCTGACTCCAGGGCCAGTGCTTTATCCACTGGGCCACCTAACCACTCCTGAGTAAGTAAGCTTTTAAAGGGGCTAAAAGATGAGGTAATTTACGTATATATTGATGGGACCTGTAACTCAGAGAGCAGATGAAGCAATTAGGGCTATGTAGAAAAGGGGTGGTAGGTCAAAGACTTTGTTTTATCCAAGGGTCTTGTCTTTTTTCCTGTGGTCAAGTAATTACTGAGTCCTTGCCAGGGAGGGGCAAGGTAATTTGCTGAAGCTCATTGAGCTCATCTCATAGCTTAGATAATGGGATGGGGTATGGGGGTCACTATTAATGGAAGGCACAAGATCAGTATAGAGGGAATAGATTAATTATAAAACATATTTTTTTTATCCAATATTTCCCCTACTTCAGCCTTCTTTACAAAACCCTTTCTTCTTTCCCATTCCACAATTTCTGGTGTCTTCCCTACTCTTTCTCTCCTTCCTTCTCACCATAATTTCTATTATCTCTTTGTGTATGTTTATATGTATTTTTATATGCATAAATTTTATGTACGTTTATGCACATATATTTTATGCATATATCAATATTTACATATATATGTGTGTGTGTATATATATATATATATATACATATATATATATATATATATACATATATATACCAGGACAATTCACTTAGCCTTCCTGAGGTTCAGTTTTCACATCTGTGAAAACAAGGAACATATTTGATGACCTTCAAGATTTGTTCCAGCTCCCAGATTGATGACCAATGAAACAAAAAAAAAATGTGTCTCTTTGAGAACAAAGACTCTAGAAACCATGTAGCAATCTTTGGGTATTTAAGGCTTCCCAACTTGAAGAAGGGTGATACTTGTGTTATTTGGCTTCAGAAAACTAAACAGTGAGCATTTGTTGGCCATTGTTGAGAGTCACATATTAGCTTGAGATGAGACCAAAATCATTTCAATGATGAGAGTTATCTAAAAGAAGAACAAGCTGTTTCCAGCGATAATGTGTAATTCTGTGTGGAGATCATCAGGAATAATAAGCCACTCAGTTGCACTGAAAAGGAGATTCTTCATGTTACAGATTGAATTTATATAGTTACAATATTTTGAAGTTGGAGTTAGGAAGAACTGAGTTCAAATTCTGCCTTAATTTGTAGTAAGGTGATCTTTAGCAAATCACTTTACCTCTGTCTGCCTTAGTTTTCTCATCTTTAAATGGGGATAATAACAGTATCTATTTCATAGGATTGCTGCTAGGATGTAAGGAGTTAAAATATGAGAGTTTGTGGGAGGCAGAGCCAAGATGGTGGCATGAGAACACCCTTTCCTAGAAGCTCTCTCCAAAATATTCCAAAAACCTTAAAATTAAGACTCTAACTAAATTTTTCGAGAGACAGGACCCACACAAAGATCCAGTGAAGAAATTCTCCAGCCCAAGGTAACCTGGAAGATTTTGAGAAAGCTCTGTTCCACAGGGGTGGGGGTGGGCAACAGTACACCCAGGAATATTGTGCTTAAGTGAAGGAACTCTACTCTTCCGATAACAACCCACTGGGCACCTGGCACCAGGGTCCCAGGGAGTGCTGACTCCCAGCAGCAGAAGCATTTTCTTGACCTGCAACTCAGGGAACACCAAGCACAGTTTGAAAGATCATTGGGGAAACCTCTGCCAGAGAAAGCACAAAGACCAGGCCAGTGTGGCCCTACTCAGTGCATCCCTGGTCATCAGTGCAGCCCAGAACCCATGAAATGGAAGTATGCCCATAGAGCTGTAGTTACCCAGCAGCTGCTTGCAGAGCACTCATCCCACGGAAGGTAAGGGGGTGGGCAAAGACTTTTGAAGTCCCTCCTCTGGCCCTGGGACAGGACTGTTATGTTTTGTCCATATTCAGACCCTGATTGCAGTTTGGGACAACCCCCCCCACACACACACACACAATTGCCAAAGAGCAGAGTTCCAGGGCAGAGGGATGCCCTTATGGTCATCTACAGACCAAAGTGCAGGCAGGAGAGTAGTCAGAGCCTCTCATAAAACCTTGAAGGAACTGAGTTCCTTGTGGGGGTGTCCCAATAATACTCAAAAGTTCAGGAAGCACCCCCAAACCAGGACACAGACTGGGAAAATGAATAAACAGAAAAAAAGAACCTGATCATAGACAATTAATTTGGTCCCATAGAGGACCAAAACACATACTAAGAAGATGAGAAAGTTCCAGCTTCTACATTGAAATCCTCCAAGAAATATAGTAGTTGGTCTCAGGCTATTTCAGAGCTCAGAAAAATTTTGAAAATCAAGTAAGGGAGGTAGAGGAAAAATTAGGAAGAGAAATGAGGGAGATACAGGAAAAACATGAAAACAAAGTCAATAGCTTAGTCAAGGAGATCCAAAAAAAAAAAAATACTGGAGAAAATAACATACTAAAAGCTAGTTAGGTCAAATGGAAAAAAAAACAGTTCAAAAAGTTGAGGAGAAAATACCTTAAATAATAGAATTGGTCAGATGAAAAGGAGATAAGAAAGCTTTCTGAAGAAAACAAGTCTTTCAAATGTAGAATGAGCTAAAGGAAGCTGATGACTTTGTTAGAAATCAAGACACAATAAAATAATATCAAAAGAGTGTAAAAACTAGAAGAAAATGTGAAATACCTAACTGAACAAAAATGGATTTGGAAAACAGAACCAGAAAAGACAATTAAAAAATTATTGGGCTACCTGAAAGTCATGATCAGGAAAAGAGCTTTGACTTCATTTTTAAAGAATTTCTACAGAAAAATCATCCTGATATCCTAGAACCGGAGGGCAAAATAGAAATTGAGAGAATCCACAGATGTCCTCCTGAAAGAGATCCAAAAAATAACCCCCAGGAATATTACAGCCAAGTTCCAGAACTCCCAATTCAAAGAGAAAATACTATAAGCAGCCAGAAGGACATAATTCAAATATCATGGATGCAGTCAAGATGACACAGAATTTAGCAGCATCCATAACAAAGGCTCATAGGACATGGAATATGATATTCCAAAAGACAAAAGAGTTTGGAATGCAACTGAGAATCAACTACCCCCCCCAAAAAAAAAAACTGAACATCATCTTCCAGGGGAAAAGATGGACTTTTAATGAAACAGGGGAATTTCAAATGTTACTGTTGAAATGGCTAGAGCTGAACAAAAAGTTTGATCTTCAAGTACAGGACTCAAGTGAAGCAAAGAGAGGGTGGACAGGAAGGGTAAATTATGAGGGATTTAATGATGATGAACTGCATGTATTCCTGTATGGGAATATGATTTTGATAATACTCCAATGAACCTTTTCATTTCATAGAACAATTAGAAGGAACTTATATAGACAAGACACAGGAGGGAGTTGAATATGAAGGTATAATATTTTAAAAATTGAGCCAGTGGATAAAAAGGAAATGTACTGTGAAAAAGGAAAGGAGAGGTGGAATAGACTAAGATATGTCATATAAAGGAGTCAAGAAATAGCTTTTGCAAAGGTGTGAAAGTTGCGGAGATGAGGGAGATTGAGGGAGCCTTCATTCTCATCAGAAATGTCTCAGGAAAGAAACAACATATATACTTAATAGTGAATAGAAATACAAAAGTAAAAGGAGAGAAAGGGGATGGTAGAAAGGGGATGAGGGAAAGGAGGGAGGATGTAGGGGATAGAAGAGAGGATAGATCATGGGATAGAGGATAGTCAGATATAACAAATTTTCTTTTTTTTTTTTACTTTTTGCAAGGTGGTGGGATTGGATGGCCTGTCTGGGACCATGGGGCTGGGTGGTTGCTGGGTCTCTGGGGAGAAATGTGGGCATGGGGTCTCTTGGTCCCAGGATTAGTGCTCTGTCCACTGCACCACTTGGCTCTCCCACATCACACTTTTGAAGAGCAACAAAGTGAAAGGAGAGAGAAAATATAATAATTGGGGAGAAATGAATAGAGGGAATGACAATTAGCAACAGCAACTGTAGAAAAATATGGAAGTAACTTCTCTAATGGACTTATGATAAAGAATGTGATCCACCCCTGAGACAGATCTGGTGTTATTAGAACAAAGCCTGAAACACATTTTTTCTCTTTCTTTCACTTTATTTCTCATTTAGGCTTTTTATTTTTTATCATGTTTACTCTTACAACAAGACTATTATAGTAATGTGTAAATAAATAAAAAAGAAAAAGAAGTTTTATAAACCTTAAAGCAAATAGTATATATAATTATTATAATTATTAATAGGCTTATGTCTTCTATGAGTTTCTACTAGCTGTGAAATTTTATATAATTGTACAATTTCTCAAAAGAAAGCTCACATTTGAGTTTGGATATTCTACTGTGTCCATTAGAAAAGGATATAAAGAAAGGATATATAGATTTTAAAAAACCACCACCACAATTTATTATCTATAAAAATTTAATTTCACAGAATTTTTTGACTTTATCAAAGTATCTCATATTGTTATTGTTACCATTAGCTGATTTGATCCGAAAAACAACCTAAAAGTTAAGTTTTTATCCTATTTTGCAATGAAGAAAGCTGAAGCACATTGTGATTAAATGACTTACCTAGGTTCATACCTCATAGGTATTTGAAGTAGTGTTCCTGCTTTTGCTACTTGTTGGAAGGTAGAAGTTCAATAAAGCTAATTAAACTTATTCATTTTGTGGCTGGAGAGAGGGACAGTTGTGGTACCTTTGGGTCAGGAAACTACCAGGTAGGTAAGAAGGGCTTAGACTTTAATTCACAAATTGCACAAACAGTTACACATTACTACAGAGAGTTCACAAATTGGGTTTTTTGGAGAAGCAGTTAGATAGTAAGTTTTAGTACTGCTGTGAGCTAAAGGTAAATAGAGGACTAACTAGCAGATGGATCAGCAGAAATTGAAGGAAAGAAGGGCTAAAGTGAAGGCAGGAAACCACTGATCCATAACGAGGAAGAGTATGTTATGTAGGAATTAAGTTTAGGTAATAAAGTTAAGTAAAAAGATATAGTTGAGGGAAAATAGTAAAGAGGATAGTCAACTTAAGAAAAAGAAAACAAAGAGAAAGAAAACAGCCCAAGTGCAATGACTGTGATTAGATAAACACTCAGGATCTGCCCATAGTTGGAACACCTTAGGCCAGCAGCATGATACTGGAATCACATAGAAAAAACCTGGAGAAAGGAAGGAGGAAAGAAATTAGAGCAGCCCAGTTGCGAGTTGAGTAAGAAGAGAGACAGATAAGAAAGTGGTGACTCCTGTCCCTGTGGAAGAGCAGCATTTAGGGAGTGGCCTAAAACCTGGTGTAGGTGGGGTTTTCCATTGCACAAAGCATATGTAGGAATGGCTAATGCCCTATGTAAGGTACTATTGGAATCTCTTGGTATTGATCAGGCATGTGGCCACCCACCCAGTCCATTACAGAATAGAAAAAGCCATGAGATTTGTTCCTAACATAAAATAATCACAATATTTCTCTGTCTCCAGAACTTCCATGCTATAATTTATATAAAAAGGAACTGAAAGATTGTACCACTGTCCTCCATCTGGCCAGTGTACATGGAAAAAGTTTCCTCTATATCTGTATATTCATTTTTGGTATGAAGGCATGAAGGGCTTTGAAAGTAAAACAGAAGGGGTGGTTAGGTGGTACAGTGGATAAAGCATCAGCCCTGGAGTCAGGAGTACCTGAGTTCAAATCCAACCTCAGACACTTAATAATTACCTAGCTGTGTGGCCTTGTGCAAGCCACTTAGGCCCCTTGCCTTGCAAAAAAAGAAAGTAAAGCAAAGAAATGGTTGGAAGTCATTAAAATTTGTTGAATGGGAAAATGTTGTGGTCAGATCTGCATTTCAGAAAGCTCAATTTGACAGCTGAGTGGAGGATGGATTGAAAAGGGAAAGACTTGATACCAGGAGACTAACCTACAAGCAGTCACAAAAGTTCAGGTATACAGCAATAGGAGTCTGCTTAAGAGTGGTGGCAGTGTCAGAGGATTGGGGAGAAACAAATATTAGGAGAGTGGAAACAGTAGGACTTGGTAGCTTTACTCAGCTCATAAGAAGAAGCAAAGGGGGCAGTTGATGGAGGTAATCCAAAAATAAAGTTTTGAAGAGCAAAATCAGTAATACAATGTAGAGCAAGAGATTAAGAAGAGGGCATTGCAGATAAGGAAAGGAAGAGAATATAGCCAGTGCAGGTAGTAATGGTATAGGAAAGCACTGGGGGTAGAAGGATTGGAGGAAAGGTGGAGAGAGAAGAGAGGAAAAGAAAGAGAGAAAGAAGAGAGAGAGAGAGAGAGAGAGAGAGAGAGAGAGAGAGAGAGAGAGAGAGAGAGAAACAGAAAGAGACAGAGAGATACAGAGACAAAGACAGAGAGACAGAATCAGAGATAGAGAGAGAGACAGAGAGTGAGAGAGAGAGAGTGAGGGAAAGGTGGGAAGAAAGACAGAAAGATGGAGAGAGAGAGAGAGAGAGAGAGAGAGAGAGAGACAGAGAGTGAGGGAAAGGTGGGAAGAAAGACAGAAAGATGGAGAGACAGGGAGAGAGAGAGACAGAGAGAGAGAGAGAGAGAGAGAGAGAGAGAGAGAGAGAGAGAGGAGAAATGAATAGCAGACATTTCTTTGGTAATAGATACAGCAGGAATTAAAGGCAAAGAATCCACCTGGGACCATTGAACTCATGTAGGGATGTGTCGGGTCCTTTGGTACCACTGCATTATTGACATTTTTATCTTGGCACCCCATTAATCTTTATAGTGTACATGATTTCTACATATGCTCTGGACACTGCTATTCTCTAATCTTTACTTTGTGGAGGAAAATGAAAGCATCATGAAATTTTGAAAATCCTCCCATCTTCCAAACTTCCTTTCTTAGATGATACCCTTTTGTCATTTTATTGAATGTAGATTGTGATATAGGAAAAGTTCAAGAGACATAGTTTCTGGGCAATTAATGATCTTAGTAATCATGCTAGCATATAATTAAGAAAAAGAGATCAGGAACACTCCCAAACACCAAAAACACCTCATGGAAGGCATTCAGTGTTTATATGCCCTTAGAAGAGTGGACATTCCAGAGGAGGGTGACAATCAACTCCTACTGGTTAATAGTAAATGAGAAGATGACTATTAGTATGGGGATGGGCGTATTTTGATTAGGAACTGGGGGATGTGACTAATCATTCAGTCTTATACTAAGAGATTTATCTCTTATTCAGACTAATTCTGCATAGGCCAATCTAGACAAAAGGGGGTCTACCTCTGCTCATACATGCTTATTGGAACCCAATAGACCAGAATTCACCTTAGATCAAGGTTCTGTTTTTTTGGTGGAGCAACAACTCCCACCCAGGATCCAAACACAGGGAATTTGCACAGTCTTACCAATCAACAATGACTTTCAGATGCTGACTTGGTTTAGCAGAGAATGAGAACCTAGAAAAGAAAAAAAAACAAACCAACCACCTGGGGTGGGAAAATACAACTGTGGTTCATTTTAGGGCTGATGGAATCTGGACCAATACTCTTACTCAGAGAGGTAAGAAAGAATTAGACTTCAATTCACAGGCTGAACAAAGATTTACAAGTAACTGCAAAGTTTGGAAAAGCAGCTAGATAGTGATTTTCTTAAAGGACTTAGTAGTTTCTAAAGAAATAGTAGTTTCTTAAGAAAGTAAAGACGTTAAGCATAAAAGAGACAGTTGAGGGGGATTGGCAAAGGGAATAGTACTTACAAGCTGGAAAAGAGAAAAGAAAAGAAGCTTTTAAATCAACATAGAGCCAGGTGGATGGGGCTGAGGCCATATTGGTCTAGCATCATGGTTCTAGTTTAGAGAAAGGAAGAGGAGAAGAAAAGAAGCAGTCCACTGTGCCTCAAGGAGAAAGCTTTATTTTTTGGTCTGGGCTGATTTTTGCTTAAATGCTTTGCCTTGGTGGGTGACACAAGGTTATTGCTTGAAGAGTGGTTTAGCACCTGGCTCCAGGAATTCACAAGTGTGCATGCCATGGGGCTGTTCCCAAGGAGTAAAGATAGCATTCACTGCTCATGAATAACATTATTGCACAATTTTTCTCTTGTGCCCAAAGTTCCCCGGTTCCATTACTGTCAAGTAACCATGTAGCAGACAAAGAAACTCAACTCAATCTGGGTCATTAGCTCAAAGATGCCATCTGTGAGAATGACAGCAGTTTAGCTTTCTCAGAAGGCAATACTTTTTTACTCCAATAGATTTCTGTGGACACACAACCACTTCTTTGGGAAAGTTTTATAGATAATAATAACATATAATCATTCTTGGAGAGAATGATCACCAAAATTCTATAACAAAGTGTTCCTATGCTGTACTTGCTACAACTAAGTTATACTGGATGGGATATGTAAATATCAAATGGGGTCACAAAGAATTTGGTATGTCATGAGATGATGATGAATATAAAACCTAGTGATCTGAGAAAATATTAAAGCTTCATACTGGAAGGAAAAGCATAAACAGAGAACATAATTTACATTCCATGCCAATTTTTGATACCTTGTTAGTCTAATGACTGACTTCTTGATGTCAATTTTCCTTCAGTAAACATGTCTTGGTGTTTCATATTTAAAAATTTGCTTCATTTTTGTATGTTAAACCCTCAGCGATAATCTAACTCAGTATAAAATATTTTTTCATTATTTTATTGATCCAAAAGATATGAAGTAATTTTATATGAAGGAAGGACCAGATATGTTTTCTTTGACCCTCTAGAACTGTTTGATTTCATTTTGCTAATTCTGGTTCCAAAGTTATTCAGTTATTTGTCTTTGCCACATTGATATTATTGTATAAATTTATAGTCCTGGTTCTGATCATTTCCTTCCGTATCAGTTCATACAAGTTCCCTGGTTTTCTTTGATTACTCCTCTTCATCATTTCTTAGTATTTTATCACATAGCATGTATTATGATTTGTTTAGCCATTTCCCAATTCATGGGTACATCTTCAGCTTCCATTTTTTTAACCACAAAAAAAGAGCCACTGCAAATATTTCCCTACAAATGGGTCATTTTCCTCCTTGTTTGCCTTGATGTACAGACATACTGCTCGGTCAGAGTGTTGTTGATGCTGTTAAGTCATTTCCATTGTCTAACTCTTTGTCATACTATTTGGAGTTTCCTTGACAAAGACACTTTGTAGTGGTTTGCCATTTCCATTTGGCTCATTTGTAGCTCATTTGTAGATTTAAATGACTTGTCCTGGGTCACATAGTTAGCAAATGTCTGAAGTCAGATTTGAATTTAGAGTCACCTTCTTGACTCTGGAACCAACACTATTTACTGAGTCACCTACCTGCCTTAGTGTTAAATAGAAGCCTGTCAATTTACTAGCCTTTTGTGGGGGAGGTGGGGCATCATTCAAGATTGTTTTTCAAAAGATATGGACCAGGTTACATTTATCAATGTACCTATTTTCTCACAGTCGCTACAGGATTTTTTTATTTCTTTTGTTTTTCAGTTTTGACAGTTTGATGAGTAACGGTAGAATAACAGAATTGTTTTAATTTTTATATCTTAAATTACCATTGATTCCAAAATATTTCCATATGCCTATTTAATAACTTGGATGTCTTACTTAGAAAACTGCCTATTTATCTCCTTTCACCACTTATCAATCAGGCAATGGTTATTATTCTCAAGATTTGAATCAGTTCACTAAACAATAGGAATGACACCTTTATTAGATAACTTTGATGAAAATACTACACCCCACTGTTATTTAACTATTCTTTTAATTTTAGCTGTATTTGTTTAAAATAACTATTTCAACAGATTGGTATTCTCTATAATTCTATGTATTTTAACTTGTGCATTTATAAACCTTCTGAGACAAAATTCATAAGTTTCATTAGACTCCTGAAGGGTCCATGGCACAGAAAAGGTCGAGAATTCCTGATATAATTGTTTCTATCAAGGAATCTTGAGAATTTGCATTAGACAAGAGTCTTTTACGAAAGTGTTTTATTTTCATCATTTAACAAAAACATTATTCACTAAACATTATCTTTCCATTTCTTTGGACAGCTCAACCCTTGATTCACTTTTTAACTGCAAAAGACTTACAGGAAAATTAATTTAGATTTACAAAATCCAATATCTATTAAAATAGTTTCTTAAGTCATAAAAAGAACTAGAAGAAACTTTAGGGGCCAAACTTTTCATTTTACATATGATAAAACAGATTCAGGGAGATTAAGTGACTATTTAGACCTTAAGCAAGTAGTATGAATCAGAGGCAAGATGTAAACCCCAATCTTCTAAGTTCAAATATCTTTTCACTGTGTCCCCTGCCTCACAACTCATATGAAAAAACAACCCCAAGGATTATATATCTGGGAGTGGTTGTTTACACATTCCCTGATGATATCCAGAGAGGGGAAATTTATCATCTTTAAAGATTCTCCATTCCACTTCAGCATAACTCATGAACTGTCAAAAATTGTCTTGTTAAAATTGTTAAAAAATAATTTGTATATTAATTGTTAAAAATTAATCCTAATAAACATTTAATCTTTTTCACAAAACAACTTCCCTTGACAAAGGAAAATTATTCCCTCTGTCTCAGGATTTAGTTGCAAAATTAGATGGTTCAAAGTCAGTCTCAGAGGATGAAGAAACATCCTTTTAAAAATCTAGAAAAACAAAATAAACAAAATTCTTAGAGGCAGACACTTCACTGGTGCATTGCCATAAGGTGTCAGTATACTGTATCAGTGATCTAGAGTTGAAAACTTACTATGGAAACAAAAATGGAGTGAGACTGGTTCAGGGAAAACAGACAAAATAAGAGGATATTTGGCTATCAGAGAGTCTTGCAATAAGTCTTCTCTGGGTAAACAAGGATCCAGAATCATCATTTTAGAACTGGAAAGAATATAAATAGTCATCCAGTACAAGCCTCTCTTTTTACAGGGGAGAAAATTGAGGTTGAGAATGGTTTAATGATTTGTTCAAGATCCCAGTGGTAGTATGAGAAACAGGATTTAAATCAAAATATTCTGACTCTAAAACAAGTGCTATATCTATAACTATTAATCTCTGCCTCTCTCTATCTCTGGGTCTCTTTGCCTCTTTGTGTCTCTCTGTGTCTCTGTGTCTGTGTTTCTCTGTCTCTGCCCTCTCTGTCTCTGTCTCTGTCTCTCTGTCTCTGTCTCTCTCACTCTGTCTCTCTGTCTCTCTTTGTCTCTCTCTGTCTTTCTCTCTGTCTCTCTCTGTCTCTCTCTCTGTCTCTCTCTCTCTCTCTCTTCCTGTTTGTCTCAGTCTGTCTGTCTTTCTTTCTCTCTGTATTTGTCTCACTGTCTCTCTCTTTCTCTCTCTGTATATATTATGTATATATTCACACATGTTTCTATTGTATCCATGTTAGAATGTAAGGTTCTTGAGGGAAGTGACTTTTGTGTTTGCATCCCCAGTATGTTGCACAAAATTAGATGCAGAATAAATATTTAATAAATGCCTTTTGGGTTTTTTTTGTGACACTAGGTCTGCCTATCTCTTTTTCTGTCACTTTCTCTTTCTGTCTCTCTTTGTTCTCTCTCTCTCTCTCTCTCTCTCTCTCTCTCTCTCTCTGTCACTCTGTCTCTTTCTGCCTCTGTCTCTGTCTCTGACCCTATCTCTAGGTCTCTGTCGGTCTGTCTGTCTGTCTCTGTCTCTCTCCCTCTCTTTCACTCTCCCTCCTCTCTTGTATTAGTTCATTCAAGGGCACATAGCTTAGAAATTCTCTTAAACTATAATTCAGTGTTATACAGAAAGGACAGTCTATTTACTTGAACTTACTCCAACTCTCTTTAGACCTCAAAGCACCCTTGGGAAGAACTCAAGCCTACTTCTCTAGAGATATAGTCTTTTCTATGACTGGTTTAAGAGTTGAGACATGATTTCCACGGACATAAAAAAATAATATTTTTGATAGTTCACTCTAGGTCAGGTTACCACACAGTGAAGCCAGTTACTCATGTCTCAGTCCTTAAAGCAATTTTTTGGCTCTGTTTCCAAGAGTTCTCTGCCACCCTTTTCTTTCACCATTAGAAAATATAAATGATGGCCAAATCTTCTACCTAAATTAGATTTTCAGGGGACGATTCATGAGATTTAACTTCTAACTTACTTAAATCAAGCTCACAGTCTTTAATATGAAATTCATGCTATCTTGTTGAAGGAAATGGGGACTGGAGATCAGGAGACCACCTAGGTACATATAAAATCTATTGACAGGTAAAGCTTTATTAGAAGATAATGGACAAATGATGACGAATTTAAAGTTCCTGGTTGGTCCATTGCTCCTTGTCGAAGCAGGAGGCTGTCTCCCAAGACTCAACATGTGATGCTTCCAAAAATCAATCAATCAGGAAGCATTTATTAATGTCTAATAAATTTGAGGCAATGTACTAAGGATTAGAAACATACATACACACACACAAGTCAAAATATATTCCCTGACTCCCAAGGAACATGTAATCTAATGGGAAATCTTAATATTTAAACTTAATACTTAAAATATTGGGGCAACTAGGTGGAAGTGGATAGAGCACTGGCCCTGGAGTCAGGAGGACCTGAGTCCAAAACAGCTTCAGATATTAATAATTACCTAGCTGTATGATCTTGGACAAGTCACTTTGGCATTGTTTGTCAAAACAAAACAAAACAAAACGAAATAATGATAGGTAGTATGGCAGAAGGATAAAAAAAGTCAGCTTTCAAGTCAGAAAGAACTAAGTTTACTTCCTGTCTCTAAAAGTTATTGACTGTATCGGACTATAAGATACAGTGCCTAAAATGCTGCAAGATCTGAAGTCAGAAACATATACATGAGTTCAGAAGCTACCTCAAATACTAATTTTGTGATCCCAGGTAAGTCACTGCCTCAAGTTTCTTCAACTGTCAAATTGTCATAAGAATAATAGTACCTAACTCCTAGGGCTATTGTGAGTCTTAAATGGGATTATATTTGAAAAGCCTTTAATATAATGTTTGGCAAAAAAATTGTTTTTGTCTATCATTTTCAGTGAAGACAATGACATCAGGGAGGTGATGACATGACAATGAATTGGATTTGAATGAGGGGGCCTGTGCTAAGCCACTAGCTTCACTTTTTCCTCCAGAGCCAGCTGGTCCAGTGGCCTGACATGAATCAGGACATGACTGGAGATGGCCCTGGATGTGAGGCAATCAGGGTTAAGTGACTGGCCTAAGTTCACACAACTAGGGATACTAGGTAGTACAGTTGGATGGAACCTACCAGTCCCAGGGTCAGGAGAATCTAGGTTCAAATGTGTCAAAAAGCAGACAAAATGAATAAATATTTATTTCCTTTCTGGGTGATTTCACATCAGTGATTTAATTTCTTTATGCCTCTAGGAAAAACTCTAAGAATGTAAGTTGAATAGTAATAGCTAGTCTTCAATTGAAGAAGTTTACTTACCAGAACTTCCTTAAACTAATAGCAGATCAAGAGCCCTCCCTCCTTGTAAAAAACAAACAAGCAAACCAAAATGTCTTCTATTTTCTCTGGGACAGCCTTGTTCACATGATGGTTTTTCCATCCTTTTCAATTCTGTCAGACTCTTTATGAGTCAATTTTGGGGGTTTCTTGGCAAATATAGTGGAGTGGTTTGTATTGAAGTTTCAAGTGATGTGCCTAGTAGCAAACTACGTGGTAGTTTCTAAGGTGGGGTTTGAACGCAGAAGGCCAGTTTTCTCTCCACTACCCCATACCACTTCTTGTACACAGGTTAGTATAGTATTAATTTTATCCATTTACATTCATATCTCTATCTCTATCTCTATCTATCCTGTCTCTATCTCTATCTCTATCTCTAACTCTCTCTCTATCTCTATCTTTATCTATCTATGTCTATCTATCTATATACATCTACACACATTATTATATTGTATAACCTAAAACTATAAAAATCTTAAAAATATAGGGTTAAAATAAAATGACAGAAAATAGAGATTAGATAGTTTAAGTTTTATTCTCTAACATCTTACCTCTAATCCATAAGTGATAGCCATTACTATAGGTATCGATCACACTTAAACTGGCAAAGAGGAGAACTTTTATATAAAAGCAGAGAATAGGGAAAATTATTGGCCTCTTTTGAGGCCTGACCATGAAGGTTGCCCAAACGTTGCCCAAACACTCTTCAGATTGTCATCCTTGAGCCTATTATATGATCCCTTGTTGTCTCTTCCTGGATGGACCCTTCTCCCAACATCCTGTTTATTATTCTCCTTCGTTTTTAATTTAACATAGAAGATATTCAAGATATTCAAGCTGGCAAATTGACTGAGTATTCTTTAAAGAAATCAATTTTGCTAGTCATATAGTTTTGAAAATATTATTATATTTAACATATGCAGATATATGTTTATGTATACATATATATACGTATATGTACGTATTTATATATGTATATTGACAGGGAATTGGGGGTGTCTCCATAAAGATGAGAATTCTTTGAAAGTGAAAAAATCAAGACTCCTACTGGAGTTGTAAAATTCAGGATTTTTATTTTTCAGGTCTGAAAAGTTCACAGAAACAACATAGATTTAGGGAAGAATTTAGTTACAAGCCTAGAAACAAGATAGGGAAAAACTTAGAGGAAAAAAAGAGAGATGGAAACAGCAGGGAGCCCAGGAGAGTAGAGGAGAAAAGCTTAGATCAACATAAATTCAGCCACTTGGAGCTGGGACCATATTGCTCCAGTGACATTAGACTAGGAGCATGGGATTCTAGTGTAGAAAGAAAGAGGTCATCCTGCAGAGAAGAAAAGAGAGAAAAAGAGAGAGCTCCCTCCTAAAGACCTTGCTTAAATACATTTCCATAGTTGTTTGGTCCTTTGGGAGGGGGTTTAGCACCTGGTTCTAGATAGTTTCCAATGCTTGCACCACAGGGATGAACCCCAAGGAGTAATGAAGACAGTACTTGTTATTCATAATAGCATTCTCTGCACTAATCATTCCTGGCCCAAAGGGTATGACCTTCAAGTCCAACATGACCATTTCCCTGTGCCCTACTTCATATATAAAATACAAAGGGATTTCACATTAGAGTGATGACAAAGAATACTAGCAATTCAGGATATCACACAAAGACATTTTTTGAAGGAGCACATTTGGGATGAACCTTGTAGGTGATGAAAAATTCCAAGAGTTTGAAGTAACAGGGAGATAGAGAACCTGGAATGTAACCTGTCAAAGGTATCTATGTGGTTTGATCCATAACTTTTGGATTAGAAAATTTTAACCATGTGGAGGAATGACTGGTTACTAGAGGAAGGAAAAAAACAGACTGCCTTCCAACATTTCTTTGACTTTGCTCAGAATCTTTTTTCGCCATGCATTTTTAATGCAGGTAATCCCAAACTCCCATCACAGTTCAAATTTAGTTCAATTCTAGTACTAAATTACTTCTGTTCTTTCTTTTGATCTTTCTTGTTTCTTGATCTCTTTTCTTTTTTGTTTTTTGTTTTTCTTTCTTTAGTTCATTCTCTTTTCTTTCTCTTTCACTCCCCCCCTACTTTTTCTTTTTTTCCCTTTTCCTCTCCCTTTCTTCCTCTTCCTTTTTCTTTCCTTTCTTCCTTCTACCCTCCTTTCTTTCCTTTTCATACTTCCTCCCTCCCTCCCTTCCTCCCTTCCTTCCTTCCTTCCTTCCTTCCTTCCTTCCTTCCTTCCTTCCTTCCTTCCTTCCTTCCTTCCTTCCTTTCTTCCTTTTTCTTATTATTGTGTGTATCCACACATGACTCCTGAAGATAGAAGAGATTTTTTTCCTCCTACAGCTGATAGCAAAAAAAAATGCAACCTGACTGAGTTTGTGCTCTGGACTCAATTTTCTTCAATAAATTTATAGAAAAATCATCTATTTACAGAGAATATTATTTTGCAGCCCTAGAAACAGTAAGTCAGACAAAACTGATAGACACTAGCATAGACAGATAACTTTCAATAGCTTAACCTCATAAATGAGCATTCACCATCAAACTGTGTTTTCTAGCATGTAGCCACAGTTATTCTGGCTAAGTCAATCCCTCCTTATTAAGTGGATATTCTGACAACTTTACAGTTCCTCCTTGCTTTATTTTAAAATTGCAATCAAGATTTATGGCATCAAGTATCCTACCCCCCCTTACTCTCTCTTTTTCCTTCCTGGAATTTCACTTCAGTCTGTCAAGGATATTATGGTCCCGGCATTTACATGGTCAGCATGCAGTACTGGCCAAAAAACATATGGAACATATTGTTTTTCTCCCTAAATATAGCGTAAATTTAGAAAGAATAAAATCCCTGAAAAACATATTTCTCCAGGCAGTTATAAATAAAGCTCTCTGATCTTAGTTTTCTTCCAAACATGGAAGGTAATATTATATTATTTTATTATATCATAATGTTATGTATATTTTATATTCATCATGTCTATGCATATACATAGACATAGATTTATATGTATTTCATACACATGTGCATGTGCATACACATTGACAGGTTTTATTATGAAGA
This sequence comes from Macrotis lagotis, assembly GCF_037893015.1. NCBI lineage: Eukaryota > Metazoa > Chordata > Mammalia > Peramelemorphia > Peramelidae > Macrotis > Macrotis lagotis. The sequence continues at coordinate 47,822,654 of NC_133659.1, forward strand.
GATGAGCATTGGATTTGGAATCTAGAACATCTGAATTCAAATCACATATGTGCCCTTTATGAATTAGATGCCTTTGTGCAAGTCACTTTGCCTCTTCATAGTCCATTTCCTTCATCTATAAAATGAGTGTGTCAGAGCAAATGGTCTTGGAGATCCTTGTGAGCTCTAAATATATGAGATTTTCTATTTAACAAACACTCATAGTCAAGTCAAGAAACATTCATTGAAGTACAGATTCTGTGCCAAACACTGCTAAGGATTGGAAGTATAAAGAGAGACTTGTCCTCAAGGAACTAATTACAACTATCTTGAAAAATGTTGTTCCAAGACTTTATTATTTCTAGTCTTTTTCATTCTTTGGGGAAAAAAACAAACAAATAAGCAAACAGAGACAACAACAAAACAATACTTTTAGGTCTTCACAAAATACTAGCCATGCCATGGATAGAATACTAGGCCTGAATGAATACCTGAATTCAAATACTCCTCCAAAATATATATATGTAATTCTGAGAAAGGCATTCAATCTCTTTCCCTCAATTTCCTCACCTCTAAAGAGGTGCCACCTAAAATGATCTTTATAAAAGTCCATTTTTCCTCTCTTCCTCTCCCTGAGATAGTGAGCAATAATAAATAGGTATCTATGTACCAGTGTAAAAAATTTCCATATATAAACATGTGTATATATATTGCATATCTAGATTTATGTTTATACTCTCTGTTTGTATATTCTGAGTCCATTAACTCTCTGCCAGGAAACAGAGAGATAGGTTTCAGCATGAGTCCTCTGGAACTGGTGTTGGTCAACGTGTCCATAGAAGTTTCTAGGACTTTCAAAGATTTTTTATTTTTAACATAGTGTGATTATTTTTTTCTCAACTCTGCTTATTTCATTAGTTAATGCATTTGTTAATACAAGTCTTCTTAGATTTCCCTGAAACTATCCTCATCATATTTTTTTGTGGCACAATAAAATTTCCACACAATTATAAAGCATATATATATATATATATATATATATATATATATATATATATTTCCATGATAGATGAGCACTCTCACGTTCCTATTTTTTTCCAGCAAAAAAAGTTACTGCAATATTTTGCACATATAGAGGTATGAGTCCTTTTCTTGTTTCTTTGATTTCTTTGAGGCATTGACCTAATAGCAGTAATCTAGGCAAAGGAAATGCTCAGTTGAATAGGTTTGGGGGCATAGTTCCAAATTATTTTCCAGAAAGTCTGAACCAGAGAAACTTCCTCTACAATAGATCATTACCTTCTCTGCAACAGAAAACCTTAGAGGGTTTCTTGGAGCAGTTTAAATGACATTCTGACAGTCATACAGTCAACAGGGGTCAGAAGTGAGTATTCAATCCACTTTCCCTTAATTCCAGAATTGCATTTTATTGATGACTTCTTAAAGCAACTTTTATATTAATGCAAATATAACTAGATATAAATAGAATTTCTCTTGCAGAAATATACACACTAACACCCAAGAACATTGTACAAGATAATCAACAGTATCAGCAGAAGTAGTAGTGAAAGATTCTCAACTTTGAAAACAAAAGATCAGGAGTTAAAATCTCAGTTATGGTATTTGTTACATGTAGGAGTCATGTTCTTTGACAAGATTTAAACTCTTTGAGTTTTAATTTCCTCTTCTAATAAATGAAGGGGTTTTCCAGGAAAACTGCAACCAGCTCTCCTGGGGAAAAATGAACACACAATATACTTTTCATCTAATCTACATTATTAACATTTTTTCTATCACTTTCTTAAGTCTAAACCATCAGCATAACAATAAATCATATCCTGATTTGTAGCATCTGCAAGTTTCAGGGGTGTATATTCTCACATTGAAATTGGAACAATCAATTCTTCTGAGGCAGCACAAGCTGCCTCTAACATACCTCTAATTGAACTTAACAATCATAGGATCTTTTTTAGCTCTATGTGCTTTAGGATCTTCCACATATTAATGTGGAACTTTGACTTTTCCTCTCTCCAGTGGATAAAGTCAGAGTTAGTTAAGTGAAATCTGAACCTGAATTTGAACTCAGGTCTTTCTAATGCCAAACCCAGAACTCTATTATTTAGTTATCTAGCTGCTTCCTAGGCAAGCCAGAGATTAAATGACTTGCCCAAGGTCACACTGCAATTAAGTGCCTGAGACTGGACTTGAACACAGTTCTTGGCTTCAAGTTCAATATTCTATCTACAGAGTTAACTAAGATGATTTTGGTATCAAGATATTTGAGTTAAAATTCTGCCTTTGAATCTTATTGACTTTAAATGAAGTCATGCAGTTTAAATCCTTTGAGTCTGTTTCTTCAATCATAAAATAAGATTCATACTTATCTGCAAGAAGGTTGTTAAGATCAAATGAGATAATACATCTAAAATATTAGATAAATGCCATTTGTTATTGCTTTTTTTAAAAAAATGTATTTATTTATTTTCATCCATATGCATATGCTTATTTACAATTACAAAATTTCCCTCCACCCTCCCTTCTCACAGCCTTCCCCTCAGCAGGGAACAGTCAGGTAAGCACTGTACATATATATTTTGTTAAATATGTTTGCAAATTAATAATTTTTGGCATGAGGAATTAGGATTAAGGGAAAGAGATTAATAAGAGATAATTTTTGTGAAGTGTTCAGATTCAGAAGGGTTGTTTTTTTCTGTGTGTTTTATTTTATTTTATTTTTCTTCTTCTGGTTTGGGATAACATAGTTCATAACCAATCAAATAAAGTTTTCTTAACTCTCTGGACTGTCAAAAGGAGCTGCTTCCATCAAGGTTGTTCATCTCATAATGTTTTTGATGTGTATATTGTCCTCTTGGATCTACTCCTTTCACTCAGAATCAGATCCTGTAAGTCCTTGCATGGTTCTCTAGAGTCTGTCCACTTATGATTTCTTATAGAACAATGATATTCCATAGTATTCATGTACTATAACTTGTTTAGCCGTTCCCCAAAGGATGGGCATCCCTTTGATTTCCAATTCTTTGCTACTACAAAAAGAGCTGCTATGAATATTTTGGAACATTTAGGACTTTCGCCATTTTTTATGAATTCTTCTGCATATAGATCTAGAATTGGAATTGTTGGATCAAAGGGTAAGAACAGTTTTATTGCTCTTTGGGCAGAGTTCCATATTGCTCTCCAGTAGATCCAATCACAACTCCACCAGCAATGCATCAATGTCCCGGCTTTCCCACAACTTCTTCAACATCGATCCTCTTCCCTTTTTCTCATCTTGGTTAATGTAATAGGTGTGAGATGATACCATATTGTTATTTTAAATTTGTTATTGCTCCTAATCTATACATATTTATGGCATATTCAAAGTATACCCCCCCAAAGTAACAGATATTGAATTCCTTAAACCATATATGGAACTTATCTCATTACTCTATAATTACATTCACTGTATGTAATATCTTTGCTCATCTTAATTCATTGAGCAAGTACTGCATCGAATCACAGAATCAAAATCTCAGATGGCTTTAAGACCAAATAATTCAACCATTGCCTGAAGATGGAAGCTTCTCCAGTATGAGAGTTTATGGAATTATGTTTGCTCTTTGAAAACCTTGATTTGCTTTATACATGTATTTATTATGACTAATAATAATAATGATGATGATGATAATAATAAAACTTATAAGTAGTAATAAAGACCTTTATGTATTCACTCCTAACTCACTCCCTAGGATGATCATTACATACCATTGAAGTTCTATTTACTGGGATGCTATATTTCTGTTTTTTGTTTTTGTCCTATTGTCAAATTTGTCTCTCTGCAATTGGCAAACATTATTTCTAATCCTGCCCTTTGGGGTATTAATCTTCATTGACTATATGTACATATTTATATATTATAGGGTGTAGTATACTTTTAGTACACTTTAGGGTGTTAGGGAAAATCTAAATAAGGTACAAATTTTACCCTCAAGAAACATGCACTTTTGTATTTGTAATTAAGGTATCACCTGATAAATACAAAAAAAATTAGATCATCACAAATTCAATAGAGAAGAAGTTTAGTTTTGGGGGAGAGAGAGAGAGAGAGAGAGATAGATAGAGAGAGAGAGAGAGAGAGAGAGAGAGAGAGAGAGAGAGAGAGTTGAAATCAAAGACATGCAAAGATATGGTTAAGTAATGAAACATCCTGACTCTGAACTTGTCATTTAACCATTCAGTGCCCAAGCTAATAATTAAAGATTATGAATTGTAGAAAAGATACTGACCACTACTGGTGACGAGTTTTTTTTTTTTTCTCAAGACATTCCTTATGCCAATAGAAGAGCAGGTTTTGTTCTCAGATCAGATCAGATAAAGTCAATAACTCATTCAGGTGTGTGTTTGGGGGAAATCAAAGGGTTTATGGGAAAGAGAGCAATTGACTTAGATATTAAACAATGGTTAGAGTGGCAATGGGCAATAAGAGGGTGGAGAAGGGGAACGACAAAAAGAGAGGAATTACAGACAGAAGACATGTTCATGAGCAACAACAGTACGAATGAGAATGGGAAGACATGTTAAGAAAAATATGTTCAGAAGATGGTGGCTAGACAAATTTGGCAAGTGCAAAGAGTACATGAAAGATGGTGGAAAGGTGGAAAGTGGTGATAGAAAGATTCATTAGTTGCAGATTATGAATATGCCAGGTAAAAAATGATGATATATGACTGGTAAGAGCTATGACTGGGAGTGAATGTGACCACTATCTGGATATCCTCTCAGAAATCAATTCTACTTCTTTATGGTCCATTCATCCTCCTTACTCTGAAGTTATTCTTGGCAAATATCATTATCAGAAATTAAAAACTTGAGGCAATCTTGCTGCTTTCAACACCATTTGAACTACACAATGACTGAATCCATTTAATGATTAAATTATATAATGACTGTATACAATCACATAATGATGATTAACAATTACACACACACACACACACACACACACACACACACACACACACACACACAGAGTTGCCCCTTTCTTTATAAAGTGAGGTGGACAATCAATACCCCTTCTTACCTTGTCAGTTGACAAAAATGCCATAAGGATTTATATACATATAAATATATACATTTAAATACATTTATATAAATATACATTTATGTACATATATATGTATATTTATTTATGAAATAAGATATTCTACAATTCCAGTATACTTTAGAGAATTATTTCCACGTGACAGAAAAGACTCCAGAAAATCACTATTCATTCTCTTTCCATGTGAAAATGGGACATTAGTCTGCTGCTCAATACTAATGGTTGCTAACAATGCATTATTGCACTAATTAATGAAATTCTTCCAAAATGGAAAATAAAATGTTAAGAATTAATCCTAGCTAAAATCCAACACATTGAATTCAACACATTCTCAGGCTCAATCTATTGAAAGCCATTGATTTTGTATTATTAAAATGGTTTGCCTTTTATATTATATGAATGAAGGGAAAAACTTTTTTCCCCCTCTGTAGAAAAAGCTAGTTAGGACAATGAGTTATTACATAGTTTTAAACTCAGTGTATTATTGAACTCAAGTCAATACTGCAAAAGAACACGAAGCTTTTAGGTAATTGCAGCCCAGGTGTACAGCAAGAATTAGCGAAATGGAGAAAATTAAAAAGACAGAAGGATATGAAGTGTTCGATTGCATTTATGCTAGAAGACAATTAGAGGGATGGGGGAAGGCGAAATAATCCATGGATATAAATGAACGTTCCAGGAAGGGTTCTCTCAATTGCAGAGTCAGAACTGAGACTGTTCAAGGACAATGAGGCAATCAAAGCCAAGCAATTAGGCAGGTGGAGTAGGCTATGTTTGAAGGAACTGTTAAAAGACCATCCTGCAGTCTCAGAACAGGAAAGGTAAAAGAATGAAGAAAGAAAGGCTATACTGAAAGATAAGGATGGCATGCCCAGATAATGAGATCCTGCTGATGGGAGAAAATCCCCGCCCATGTCAGCTTGAAAATCTTAGAGAATTGCTAGAACTGATTGCCTCCTACATACCATAATGGAAGAGTTCTGAGAAAGACAGTTCTCAGTGGAACTTAATCAATTATGAGACTGCCTAATTGAACACAAGTCTGATATTCAAGACATTTCAATATGTATCCAGTCTGTTCTAATACATTAAACTCTCCTAGAAAATGTACCAATTATAACTTGTGGGACAAGGGAGGTATAAAACCATCTAGGATTGTTTGTAGTTCTTTCTAATGAAGTGAGAATGAAAACAAACTACTGATAAAGCAAAGTAAGGTCTTCATAATCATGGAAGCAAATTTATATGAGAAAAGTAAATTTATTAGCATATATATAAACTTCTTTGGATAGACATACATATGTGTGTATATTCCTATAAAATATTCCAAAGATTCTATATCTACCATATTTTCACACACATAGAAAAAGGTTTCTATATATATGAAAATAAAAAACACATATGAATATAAACTATATAAAATATATTTAATAGGTACACTATCACATTACAATTGCTATATAAATGCTATATTTTACTTAAGTGTTATATAAGGGGAATCTGTATAAATAAATATATTTCGCATATATTTATAACTATATATTTCACATGCAAAATGTATATAAATATTTCTATAAATATTATATGTCTATTTCTCTCTCTCTCTCTCTCTATATATATATATATATATATATGAGAAAAAATGTTAAAGATGAAATCTTTAGGATCCTAGATGATAAAAGAGACATTTTAATACAATGGTTTGAATTCTGAATTTAGACTCAAGGAAAAGTGACTTCAAATCTCACTTCAGATAATTACTAGCTGTATAATAATGTGCACATAACTTAATCTTTTAGTATATCTGGTATTTATTTAGTTAATCACATATTTGTTAGATGTGAGTATTCTCCATTTATGCCCAAATCACACATTCTTCAGTTTGTCATGGAACAAAGAATATTTTGAGCCATCAAAGTGTCAGATATATGAATATAAGAACACTAGTATATAACTCAGAAGTTTTATGAGGCCAAAACTTTGAGTTATTTTGAAGGATGAGATGTTTTTGCCTTTAGAGTTATAACCAGAATGCTGTCATCGACTTAACATAGTTACAGGAGTAATAGGTTTGAATGTATTTCAGTGTGACCAGAGGAAATGTTCCTTTTCCCAAAATGGTGGTCATTTTCCACTGGTCTTTATTTAGTGGCTTCCCGTGGCCTGCATTCCTCCTCTAAGCAGGACCACTTCTCTCTAATCCACATTTGTCTAAATTTTCCCCAGCAAATTACTCCTTTCCAGGTATGAAGTTCACATTAGGAAATACTGGAAATGAAAGAAAATATCAGGCTCTGCTTCAATTGAAAGTTGAAGGGTCAAAATCCTCAGGGGGAGGGAGGAAATTTCAACCCAGTCAAATAAATGGAGTGTTTGCCAGCCAAATGAGTGAATTTACAACAAATGGGGACTGTAAAGTATGATGGATAACAATAGCCTGGGAGTCAGGACATTTACCAGGGTAATATGACATTAAATTCTGGAGGGGGAGCTTTGTGAAAAATCAGTGCGAAGACTGGCCCAGTTGGGGCTGCAGCTGTTCAGCAGAGTTGCTGGGAGATGTTCACCAGAATGCTGAACTCTGTCTAACGAGCCCTCCAAGCTTGGGAGTCTCCTGTGGCTCCTCTGTTGGGCTCCTGTCTGGCAGAGAGGCTGCGGCTGCTGGGCTGACATTCATCACTGAGAGTTCGGGCCTGATCCTGCCACTTCTGGGCTGGAGTGCTCAGGCAACACCAGCATGGAGGAGAGGCAGATATGCAGAGGATTTCATTTCCTCTTGCTACAGTCTCTCTGCCTGCCTTTTTCCTCTTCTTCTCCCTTTCTTCCCCTTCCCCCCCCCCACTTCAACTATTTCTTAATCTATCTCTCCTCCCCATCCTTCTCCTTCCCGCCCTTAAAAATTATTTATTAATTTTCAATCCTTTGAACATGCATATTTCCAAGTTACAAAATTTCCTTCCACCCTCCCTTCCCACCTCCCTCCCCTCAGCAAGGAAGAATCAAGTTAGCATTTTTACATACATATTTTGTTAAACATGTTTACAGATTAGTCATTTTCAGTAGTAGGAATTAGGATTAAGGGAAAGAGATACATAAGAGATGAGTGTTATAAAGTGTTCATCAGATTTGGAAGGGTTGTGTTTTTTTCTGTGTGTTTTGCTCGGTTTTGTTTTTCTTCCTCTGGTAGGGAATAACCAGTCAAATACAGTTATTCTAGCTTTCTAGCATTAAGAGGAGCTGCTTCCACCAAGTTGCTCATCTCATAATATTGCTGAGATGTCCATAGTTCTCTTGGTTCTACTCCCTTCACTCAGCATCAGATCCCCTAAGTCATTCCACGCTTCTCCAGAGTCCTACCATTTATGATTTCTCATAGAACAATAATATTCCATAGTATTCATGTATCATACCTTGTTTAGTTATCCTCCAATTGATGGGTATCTCCTCAATTTCCAATTCTTTTTCACTACAAAAAGAGATGCTATGAATATTTTGGAACATATAGAACTTTTACCATTTTTTTACAATTTCTTCTGGATATAATCCTAGAAATGGAATTTCTGGGTCAAAGGGTGTGAACAATATTAGTGCTCTTTGGGCATAATTCCATATTGCTCTCCAGAAGTATTAGATCTGTTCACAACTCCACCAGAAATGCATCAGTGTCCCAATCCTCCCACAAACTCTCTGACATTGATCATCTTCCCTTTTTCTCATCTGGTTTAATCTAATAGGTGTGAGATGATATCTCACTGTTGTTTTAATTTGCATTTCTTTAATCAATAGTGATTTGAACATTTTTTCATATGACTAAATATAGCTTTAATTTCTTCATTTGAAAACTGTCTATTCATATCTTTTGAACATATATCAATTGGGGAATGGCATCCCTTTTCCATAAAACAGATGGAGTATTTTTTGTCTATTAATTTAACCATGGTATAGCTTTTTATGTCTAAATCCAGTGCCAATTTTGACCTTATTTTAATATAGGATGGGAGATATGGATCTATGCCTACTTTTTGCTGGTTTCCAGTTTTTCCAACAATTTTTGCCAAATAGTATGTGCTTATCCCAGAAGCTGATGTCTTTGGGTTTGTCAAATAGAAGATTGCTGTAGTCATTTACTGCAGTTTCTAATGCATTGATCCATTACTCTATTTCTTAACCAGTACTAGGTAGTTTTGATGGATGACTGCCACTTTATAGTATAGTTTTAGATCTGCTAGAGCTAGGTGACCTTCCTTTACATTTATTTTTTTCATCAGCATGGAGGGCAATAAAGAGTTAGTAATTATATCTTTGAATGCAAATGGGATGAACTCTCCCTTAAAATGAAAGCAAATAGCAGAGTGGATTAAAAACCAGAATCCTTCAATATGCTGCTTACAAGAAACTCATTTGAAGCAGAGAGATACATATAGAGTAAAGGTAAAAGGTTGGAGCAAAATATATTTTGCTTCAGCTGAATTGAAAACAAGCAGGTGTAGCAATCCTTATCTCAAACAAAGCAGTTGCAAAAATATATAGTGTTAAAAGAGATAAGGAAGGAAACTATATCTTCCTAAAAGGTACCATAAACAATAAAGTAATTTCAATACTAAATATAGAGGCACCTAAAGGGACAGCATCCACATTCTTAGAGGAAAAATTGAAAGAACTACAGAAAGACATAGAATACCTGAATTTACTGGAAATTCTCTGAGTTTATTCCCATTAAATATAATATTTGTTAATGGTTTTAGATAGATGGTATTTATTATTTTAAGGAAAACTCCATTTATTCCTAAACTCTCTAAAGTTTTTGATAGAAATGGTGTTGTATTTATCGAAGGCTTTTTCAGCATCTATTGAGATGATAATATGATTTTTGTTGGTTTTACTATTGATATGTTTAATTATGTTGAGTGTTTTCCTAATATTGTACCATCCTTGCCTGCCTGGTATAAATCCAACCTGATCATGGTGTATTATCCTGGTACTAGCTTACTGTATTCTCATTGCTTAAATTTCATTTTAGATTTTTGTATCCATATTCATTAGGGAGATTGTCTATAATATTCTTTATAAGAATTACTTTCTTCCTGGTTTAGGTATCAACAATGCAAACCCAATTCATTGATCTCTTCTTTTTCTGTTTTATTCATATAGGCATTTAGAGATATAAAGTTCCTCCTCAAAACTTCCTTGGCTGTATCCCATAAATTTAGTATGATGTCTCATTATTATCATTTTCTTGGATATAATTATTATTTCTATCATTTGCTATTTATTCCACCCATTATTTATGATAAAGTTATTTAATTTCCAATTAGTACTTGGTGTATCTTTCCCTTGCCCATTATTGTGTGAAATTTTTATTGCTTCATGATCTGAGAAGTATGTATTTATTATTTCTGCCTTTCTGCATTTGCTTTTAAGGTTATTATGCCCTATTACATGGTCAATTTTGGTAAAGGTGCCATGTACTGCTGATAAAAAAGATATATTCTTTTCTATCACCATTAACTTTTCTCCAGAGACTTATCATTTCTAAGTTTTATAAGATTTCATTCACCTTCTTAACCTCCTTCTTGTTTGGTAGATTTATCTAGTTCTGAGAGAGGGAGGTTGAGGTTCCCATTATTAAAGTTTTGTTGTCTTTTTCTCCTTGTAATTCACACAGCTTTTCCTCTAGGAATCTGGATGCTATATCACTAGGTGAATACATGGTTAGTAATGATATAGCTTCATTACCAATGGTGACGTTTAAGAAGATGTGGTTTCCTTCCTTAACCATTTTAATGAGATTAATTTTTGCTTTTACTTTCTCTGAGATTAGGATGCCCAATGCAGATTTTTTTACTTCCACTGAGGCATAATATAATTTGTTCCAACCTTTTACCTTTACCCAGTATGTATCTCTCTGCTTCAAATGTGTTTCTTGTAAACATATTATAGGATTTTGATTTTTAATCCATTCTTCTATCTGTTCCATTTTATGGGACAGTTCATTTCATTCACATTTACAGTTAAGATTACTAACTCTATATTTTCCTCCCTGCTATCATTCTCTATTTATATTTATCTCTTTCCTTTTCTCTTATTCCTCCTCACCAAAATTTTACTATCATTCCCCTTTCTTTAAAAAAATTAACTTTTAGTTTATTTTCACTTATACCTCCCCTTCCCTTTTATCAGTCCCTTCTCCCTTTATCCTCCCTCTCCATGTTTTCCCCTTCCCTGTAGATTGTTAGATTTTTAAACCTAAGTGGGGTTATGAATATGATATTATATCTCACCAATCCCTATCCCCTTTGCTGGGCTAAATCTATTGAACAGAATTTAGTCAGCATTTACTTTCTCCCTTCTTCCCCTCTAAAATAATAAATCTTGGTGCCTCTTCCTTTGGTTTTATTAAAGCTCCTACTGTTATCAAGATGTCATCACAGATTGTTTACTTGATTGCTTGATAAGCACCATTGACTCAAATTGCTTCATATAATAATTATAATCATTTTTTTTACCTTATCCCCTTTTTCAAGTACCTTTCAAGCACACACAATCCCCCTCACAAGCCAAAGTATCATCCAAAGACATATCATTTCTTGAATATTTGTGCTGTTCCCCCCACAGGCCTATTTTCTTTCACACTTAGCTCCTGCCCTACCCACCCAAGGTACTTAACACCTTGTTAAGTGAAACAAAGCCTATTTTCTCTCCCACTTCCCTCCCCCAGGGTATTTAACCCCTTGTTAAGTGAAGCAAGGGTTAATTCAAACCCTGATCTAATTAATTGTAAGAATCTTAAAGATCTGTAAGTACTGGGAGGCTCCAGAGTTTTCACTTGACAACTGTACAAATGATTGTAAGTTACAGAAACAATGATTCAGGTTCTTGTAGTTTATGATGCCCTCATTAGGCAAGGTGCTTGGCACCTTGTGATTAAAGTGATTTCAAGTATTGTGAGACACAAGTTAAAGTTAATAACCTTCCTTTTTTTTTCAGGACTTTTTGTCTCAAATATAGTGATGTCATCTTGGACCTCTTCAATTGAGAGAGACAAGACCCAATTATACCTGTAGCCTTTAGGTTCATTCTCTTCAATTATATTCTACCCTCTAATTATCCTTAGAGAAGCAAAGCTCTAAAAAAATTAGAGGTATTATATCTCCCCTTTTTAGGTGGTATACAATTTGATAGTTGACCAACATTTGTTTAAAACAGTTTTGTTCAGTAGATAGAGCACCGGCCCTGGAGTCAGGACCACCTGAGTTCAAATCCAGCTTCAGACACTTAATAATTACTTAGCTGTGTGATCTTGGGCAAGTCATTTAACACCATTTGCCTTGCAAAAAAAAAAAAAAACAGTTTTGTTTTTTCCATCCCCACTTCATTTACCTTTTTATGTAATTCTTCAATCATGTATTTGGTGAATGAATTCTCCTATCTGTCTGTCTGTCTGTCTGTCTGTCTGTCTGTCTCTCTCTCTCTCTCTCTCTCTCTCTTCCTCTCTCCCTCTCCCCTTCACTTTTTTCCCCTCTATCCCAAATTCAATGCCCAATATGTCAGATTTACAGCGTATTCTGCAAAACACCAGTCTGTCAATGGGATCAGAATAAAATGTGATTGGAAAATATCTAAAAAAAAATAAATAAATATACAGTACAACATAACTAATGTTAATATGTGATTTTTCTAAGTCAATATGTAGCCAGTTGGGATCTGTTTCTATTTGAGATGGATACAATTATCCTATGCCATTTCAGCCTCCCATAAGGAAAGAAAATCTCCTATTAATTATAAATGGATAAATGGCCTTTCCTGGAAGGTTGATATATCCTCCCTTCATAAAAGTCTTCAAAGAAAGATTGGCAGATCATTTATCTTATTGATTGGACTAGATGTCTACTTATATTGTTTCTGTTTATCTAGGCAGTTCTGTGGAACCTATTCTTTGAGAATGATATTCCTTGACAAACCCTAAATGACAATAGTTTTACCAAAATATTATTTTTCTCCTCCTGTCTGAAAATCCTGCTGATGCCTTTTATGGTGAAAATTTGGAGAAGATATCGAAGAGGAAGGAACTACTTACATTTTGATAACGGCTGAGTATTTGTGGATGTAGGGTTAGTGGAGGTGATAAGAAATGGGGTAGAAGAGAGTGTTAGAAAGTAGTTCACTTATGGGTAGAACCAGAACATTGTACACAGTTAAAAACATTGTGCAATGATCAACTATAATTGACTTATTTCTTCACAGCAATATAATGATCCAAGACAATTCTAAGACTCAAAATTAAAAATGCTATTCACATCCATAGAAAGAGCTATAGAGTCTTAAAGCATTTCAAAACACACTTTTTCCTTATTCTTTGTTTTTTTGGTGTGAATTTTCTCTTTTGTTCTGTTCCTTTTTTCACACGATTAATGTGGAAATATGTTTACATGATTGTACATGTATAACTAAGAAAAAGAAAATAAATAAATTAATTAAATCAGAATAAAATAAAGTAGTTCATTCTTTTTGTCTGTTAAAAGAGTAAAGTCAATTTGCAAATGACACATTATTTGATTTGTTTGCAGAATCTGAAACCTTCACCCATAACATTGCCTGTAGGCATAATTACAATTTAGAAACATAAGTCAATTATCAAGTACATGCTGGTGAAATTATCCAGCACATTTTTGAGGGGTGCAAATGCTTTCTTACATTCATCTGTCTCAATGCAAAAAAAAAATGTGAATGTTAGTATAGAGGGACTTGAAAAATCAGACTTCATCTGTTCTAAGACTTCAAAGAATGATGGAGAATATTCTTTTCAATCTTAAAGTCTTGCACTCAAAAAAATTATTTGTGCTATGCCCAGAAGCAGATAATGATTTCAAATAGCTTTATCAAGTTTCCCCCAAACTGTTAAATTGAAGTTTTGAAACATGGAGGAAAGCAACAGAGATTGTATCTGTGATTTCATTGGTTGCAGGTACTCCCTCTGCCAAGACAGGCCAGCAAATTGCCTGTATTAAATATTAAGAGAGTTGTCTCTGAGACACCAAGAGGTTAAGAGACTTGCCCAGAACTTGTTGGGACTTGACAGAGATACAACTTGTTCCAATGTCTTCCTGGCCGACTCTCCATCCACTATACCACAGTACCTCTCTTAATGGAATCTGAAGATAATAATAAAATAACAATGATAGCATGAAAAGAACAGGGATTTGGAGACCCAGGTTCAAATCCTGGTGTTATGAATATCTGTATGACTTTGGGCAAGCTAATTATCCTCATTGGACTTCAACGTTCCATCAGGCAATAGTCATTTATGAAATGCTTAATATATGACAGATCCTATGATAAGCTCTGGGGTACAAATAAAAGCAAAAAAAAAAATACTCCCCTATCCTCAAGGACCTTACATTCTAAAGAGGAAAGAGAAATGGTTTCATTTTAAAATATGTTACTTGGGTTAGATGAGCTCTGAAATCTCTTTCAGCCCTAAAAATCTATGGTCTTTTGAGTAAATAGTTGATCAAAAATTAAGTTAGGATTTGAGTTTATTCCATATGAAGATAATTCAAACTAAGAATGTTTAGACTGGAGAAGAGAACACAGGGTTACAGAAAGAGAGTTGAAAAGGATCTCCTTTTAGAGATGAGAAAACTGGGACCCAGGGAGCTTGGTGACTTGCCCACAGGATATGTGTCAGAGAGAAAATGAACTTAAGATTTCTGACTCCAAAGTATATCTATTTTCCACTGTGCCACATTATAATGAAATTACAAAATGATTCAGTGCAGGGAAGAGTTTCATGGATGTCTTCATGTATTCAAAACTGTGTCTCGGAAGAGAAGGGGCAGACTTTATTGCTTGATCCCAGATGGTAGAATTGGATACAGTGGGTAGATGTTTTAAGAAGGCAGATTCAAACTCTATGGAAAGAAAAGACTTACAACATAAGTTGTCTCAATAGAGAATGAGTTGCCTAAGGAGATAATGATTTCCTCTCTCTGGAAGTCTTTAAGCAGAGACTTTATGGCCTTCTGTCATATTTTCAATAGCAGATTCTTGCTAAGGTACAGTTTGGAATAAAGAACCCTTGAGGTCTCTTCCAAAGTTAAAATTCTGATTCTTTGATTCTGTGAATTTGTTCAAAATTAAGAACTCAGAATCATTTTGTAAAAATCCTACTCAGGACAGGTACTTAACTAATATATATTTTTAGGAGATGGAAAGAGGATAACTTTAAGTCAACTGAATTTCCACCCCATAAACACTTCTGTCTTTTCCCCCTCTCCTGCCCCACCCTTGATTTCCACCTTTTGTTTTTAGTCTTCCACCATTACTGAAGTCCCCCCTCCTACAATGTGCTCTTTGCTCCTCATTAGAATGCAAATTTCTTGAGAATAAAACCTCATTCACTTTTATATCTACCACATTAGGTAGATGCTGGATAAACCATTTATTGCTGCCATTACAATTATTGCCTTATTGATACTTTTTCTCTCTTTTTAAAAATTTTATTTATTTTAAGGCACTGGAATTATATGACTTGTTCAAGGTCACACAGATAGGCAATTATTAAGTATCTGAGATCAGATTTGAATTTAGGAATTCCTGAGTCCAGGGCAGGTGCTTCATTATCCACTGCACCACCTAGCTGCCTTTTATTGATATTTTTTCAATATATTGATAATAATTTTAATCAAATTGGACATTTTTAGTTGAAATGAGCTTCTTATTGGTGTATTATCAGTGTTATTATTTTCAATAGTAAAATATCAGAACTGTATTCCCAATGGGCCAATGCCAAACCTTAACTTTGGTTGTGACTCTGGGTTTTGAAATAATATCTTAAATAAATGAATGCTCAGGCAGAAGGACTACAAGGATCATGCTAGGCCTTTTGCCATGGGATCAATCTTAAGCTCACAGAGTAATAGCCAGAAAGAACAAAATTTGTCATCCAGTCTAATGAAATCACTTTATAGAGGAAGAAGCTGAGACCCAAGCAGGTCAAGAACCTTGTCCAAGGAATTGAAACTAGTGAAAGTAGAAGATGGAATTGTAACCTATGTCATCCTCAGTCCAAGAGCAGAACTTTTGTCTCTATACAATTCAACTTTTCATTTATTTGAGCACCAACCTCAGTTTTGAGAGTGTCATGAGGCAACTTGGTGAAGCAGTGGATAAAATGGTAGAATGAGAATCAGGAATATCTGACTTTAAATCATGCCTTTGACTTTTGCTAGATAGGTGATTCTATTCAAGTCACATAATCTTCATTTGCCTCAATTTTCCCCTCTGTAAAATGGGAATAATGAGTATCAAAACAATTGTAAAATACTTAACATATTCTAAAGTACTATATAAATGTTAACTATTAATATTATTATCCTGACCTACTTAGGTTTGAGGTAATGAACTTTGGGTCCATAAGATCTTGAAGACTTACTTCCTAAGTTTATAACAGGGCAATATTTGGCAGCTAGATGGCTCAGGGAATAGAGATTCAGACATGGAGCCAGGCAGACTCATCTTTCTGAATTCAAATTTGACCTCAGACACTTACTAGTTCTGTGACTTTGGACAAGGCCCTTAACCCTGCTTCCTTCAGTTTCCTCACAGGTAAAATGGTCTGAAAAAGGAAATGGAAAACTACTCTAGTGTCTTTGCCAAGAAAACACCAAATGGATTCATGAAGAGTCAAAAACAGCTGAGAATGACTGAGGAATAAAATATTTTACATCATAGAATCATAACTTTAAATTTGGAGGAGTCTTGAATGATTCTCAAGTCCAAACTCCTCATTTTACAGATGAAGAAACAAATTCTCAAAAGGATAGGATTTTTCCATCACAAATTTGGAATCTCAGGAACCATTTGAACCTACTTCTTTTAATGTGAAATTCAGAACTATGCCATTAGGAGAGAAAGCATCCTCCAATTTGAAGTTACTGATTCTTGAAGTTTCAAACATAATTGAACTGCTATATATATTTATTAACAGGTCAGACAGAGTAGCCACAAAAATAATGAAGAAATGAAGCTATAATTTCTGGTTCAGAAGAGACTGGTGGAATTGGCTCTTCACCAGTATTTTTTCTGAACCACTCTATTGTGTTCCCTCCACCTACATACACAAATTCAAATAATCTCAGTTGAAGTGAAGAAGATATTTCATTATTAAGTCTAGAGAAATAAAAAAGTTGGTACTACCTAGTTTTGCATTAGAAACAAAATAATGAGTAATGATAGAAAAGTCAATATGACATGAGAGGGAGCTGCTAAAAGTCAAACGAAGAACCATAACAGGGGAAAATTGTTATACTTATAAAGTATGTCATCTCTTGCTCTTATTTTTAGAAATTTAGCAACATTATCAGAAACTTTGTTTTCTCCACAAACTCAACAATTCGCTCTCTCCTTCAAATAAAAGCATAAACTTAATTACATTTCTGGAGAATTCTCCAAATTATACTTATAAAAACATGTCTACATGCTAGGACGACCAATTTTCTCCCTGGTCTTCCTCTATATCTATAAAAGACTCACCTACAGTTAGCAGCTCATTTTAAAATACCTGGTGCAACAGATGAAGAGAAAAAAATATATAAAAGGTTATGTATAAAAATAAGACAACTACATAAGGATGACATTTACCTCATGTGAGCACCCACATACACACACAATGCACGTGCAGACCTTTCATTCATCCTAAAAATCATTTACTAATAAATGAGTTATTCACTAATAAGAGACAGTATCCCATGATCTTCTCCCAATTAGCCTGTAAGCTCCTGGAGGGCAGAGCCTTTCGCTTTTGTCTTCATGTACCTTGTCCTAAGCACAGTGCCTTGTATAGAATATGTTCTTGCTGATTGATTGCTTTATCTGGGATCCCTTCCAATCCTAATATTCTGTGATTATCTGATAAATACATGTATATATTTTATATATAGACAAAATGTACAAATATATTAAAATATATACACACATATACATAACTATTTGCATATATACATCCTTTTGCTTTTACAGCTATGGTCCTGTGATCAATACTAAAACCAGCTTATAATGGATGGCAACATCAACGACGGGGTTACTCAGAGTTTTGAGTCCATAACCAATCCCTGTAGGGTCAATATTTGAATGACATAAAGTATTTAAGAAGATACAGTCAAAGTAATAGTAACATGTGTCTCCTTGCCCTCAATGTTAAAAAAAGATATTGGGAAGGCCTTCAGAAACTTTAAATGGTTTTATGATGGAGGAAAAAGGATTAGAATGATCTAGAATGAGGACTGTGAACAGATTGTAGATTTCACCAGCTACGGGAGTATCCACGTTCATATGGTTCAATTTTATTTCTTTCGGTTTAAAAACATACACCTGTTAAGTATTTCTTCATAAGTTTGGTATACATTGGAATCAGGAAGACCTGTGTTCAAATCCTAAGGCATATTCTGGCTAGGTGTCCCTGAGAAAGTCCTTTAATTCAGATGAAAATTTACTTTATAGAGTTTAATGGTAATTATAGCTTTAAAAAATGAGTAAAATTATTACAAGCCCCTACACTTCTGAACTTCTCTGGATTATTAATTATCCTCATTGCTCTATTTTTTCCTGAGTAAGAAGTAGTCATTTTCCTCTAGGATAGTCATTTCATATTTCAGTGCCTCAGGTTTACCTACAAGATGCTTGAAAGAGTAAATATGTCATAGTGGATGTGGTGTGGATTTGGAATCAAAAAGTTTTGTTTAGTTGTTCCATTGGTATCTGGTTCCAAAATTAAGTGAAGGTGCTTAATATTTTTGTGACTTGTGTTTTTGTTTCAGTGAATCTGGCCTCATATCATGGTTTTCTTACCTTTTCCCTTTCCCTCCTCCTCCCACTGAAGTATGTGCCCCCCTTTTTTGCCCAGGATGAAGGTATATATTCATGGACATGGTCCCAAGACTTCTCATCATGGAGGGTGGTATTTGAGGCGTTCAGCGAGGATTAGAACCTCTTGAGTGAGGGTTTGCCAATCATTTTCAAGGCTGCTCATCCATTTGGTGTGTTCACCTTCACTGAAATTTCACCTGAATTTCTAAGAAGCTGTAACTAACATGTTCAATGGTCACATATCCATAGAGTTGTTTCAGTTGTTGTTAAATTATATCTAACCCTCTGTGATCCCATTTGGCATTTGTTGGCAAAGATTCTGAAGTGGTTTTCCATTTCCTTCTCTAGCTCATGTTAAAGAGACTGAAACTGAAGCAGGGAGGTAGGTGACTTGTCCAGGATTACATATCTATTTTGTATCTGAGTCTACATTTGAATCCAGGTCTTCTGACTCCAGACCCCTGCCCTCTGTCTACTGTGCCATTCAGTGCTGTCTCAGCAGACAGCAAAACCAGGTTGAGGGAAATAGATAAGCCTCAAACCTATCAGTGATTGGGGGATGTCAGATGCAAGCAGGTAATAATTTTCCCCAGCAGAATGGGAAAATGAGAATAATTTTTAATAATTTTTTTCCTGTATCTGTTAAGGAGGCTAAAACAGGTATTGGTCAGGCATCAGACAAACAAACATCATCTTCTGACTCATGAACTATTGTCTGTCATCTTGGCTTTTGTCTCACCTCTAGACTTCATTGATTCAGGATAAAAGAGTAAGGTTGATAAATTTGAGTGAATCTGTCTCACATATCCAATTGATAGGTAAGTCAAGACATCACCACATGGGAATATCATTGGTCTTGTTCAATCATCAGTGGTCATCATGGAAACTTTGACCTGCTCCATTTCTAAACTGGGCCATTTTCCCTAGGCTTCCTGGTGTCTCTCTGTTCTGGGGCTTGAACAAATTAGTGTACACACTTGATTTGCATTAGCCTTAGTTCAACTTAGAAATCCTGAGTTTAAGGGATCTCTCCACCTCAGTCTCCCCAGTGAGAGTGACCATAGGTCTGTGACATCAAGCCTGAATGGCTATACTTTTCTTTTAAAGAAAATTATTTAAATGATAATTTTTCCTCCCTACTCTGGAGGAGTTATTTACCATTTTCTATATTTGCTTTGAATTTTAGAGAAAGAATGTTTTTCAAAAAAGACCTGAAATTGACCTCAGACAATTAGTTGAGAGAATTTGAAATATGTCTATTTCTCTCTCAGGGTTTTCAAGGGTTTGGATCTGTGTATTCTCAGTGAAGGACCTAAGAGATACATCTTCAGTGTCTTTAGTTTTCATTTAAAAACAGAAATTACATACCTCAATTATGTACTCCAAGCTGTGTATATGCTTTTTTCAATTAAAAAAAACCCCAACTCTCAGTGAAATTGAGGTAACATTTGAGTATTCAGAGCATGAAACCTTATTTATTTATCTTTTTAAGCTTCTAAAAACATGGAGCCTAATGGAGTTAGTACTCTAGTTAAGAATTTTCAGATATTCCTTCCTGTCACTTGGAAAAATTAGGACACACTCCATTTGTTACCTAAAGACCTCTGCAATTGTACTCTACCCCTTACATTCTAGGCTTATCACATTCTATGTCCCATTCCAATTGCCCTACTCACTGTCACCAGTTTATGATGTTCTACGTCTAGATTGCTCCCTTCCATATACACTATCCTTTAGGTTTCTTCATCATCACCTCCACTTCTAAGATCCCCAAGCTTTTTCCAAGGATCAGTTCCAGAACAGTTTCCTATAGGAGCACCATCATGATCCAACAGTTGTTAGTTTCTGTTCCCCCCCTAAAATCACCTGGTATGGAGTTCATATTTACTTGCCTGTGTACATATTGATTTCTTCCATTAGCATGTAAATACTCTGAGGCAGGTCATATTATATTTAGTTTTCTTTTTATCCTTAGTACCTAAAATAGTGTCTCAACCTTAGTACTCTCTTAGTAGATTATAATGATTATTAGATTAAAACTAAAAGGAATTGAGTCCTTCTAATCCCAAACTTATTTTATTAATGAGAAAACTGAAACTTGAAGATGACATGATTCCCTTAATTTCACACATGTACTTAGTAGGAGAACTTGGCTTTGATCCTGGTTCCTCTCATTCTAGATGCAGAGTTCTTTGTATCATATTTTTTGTGAAACAATTGATTTCTAAAGTGTTTTACATAAGTTATCTCATTTGATGCTCACAATTCCATTAGTTAAGTGCTATCAATATCCTCATTTTACAGATGATGAAACTAAGTCTAGGGAAATAATAAAGACTCAGTAATCTTCCCAAGTTCACTCAGCTGTTCTAAATCTAAGGTCAAAGTTGTTTTTTTTAAATAAAGATTTTATTTATTTTGGGTTTTTCTATTTAATTTTCCCCCCATTCTTGCTTCCTTCTCCCACCCCCACAGAAGTCATTCTGTTAGCCTTTACATTGGTTCCATGTTCTACATTGATCTCAGTTGAATGTGATGACAGAGAAATCATATTAAGGTCAAATGTGAATAGAAATTTTAGCGACTCCATTTACTGTACTTGCTTAATAACCCCCTCCTCATTCCAGTTTATAATCTAATATTTTTTTCTCCAAGTACTAGAGCTGAAAAACTAGGGGCAAAAGTAATTGTAACTTGCTCAGGTTAAAAATCTTATTAAGTATCCAAGGCAGGATTCTTTTCAGGAGATCATGTTTCCTTCTAAAAAAGTTTCATAAATATTATTTTTTCTATTTTTTGTCCTGCATTTTCATAGAAGGCCAATGACATCAGGATTTCTTGTTTTCTTGTATGTTTCCTTATTTGTTTTATAAGGCATTGGGCTTAAGTGACTTGCTCAGGGTCACATAACTAGGTTTATAAAGAATATTTCTATATTAAGTGTCTGAGTTCGAATTTGAACTCAGGTCCTCCTGACTACAGGGTTGGTGCTCTATCCACTACATGACCTAGCTACCCCAACATTAGGATGTCTTAACTTGCAAGTGAGCTGAATTTTAGTGAATCAGAGTTGTGTAAAGTCATCAGCCTCACTATCTCCTCCAGAGACACTGGAATCCAGTAGAAGATGATTGGCAATGGGTCCACATACCTTGACCTTTTTAATTTAATATTTTCTTCAGGTCTGTTTGCCTGAGAAAATGTCCACTCAGCAATTAAAGGCTAGGTAGGAATTGAAGCAAATGATGCCTAAGGTTGCTTTCATAAAGGCATTAATCTGACCAATGAAGAGTTCCTAGCCAAAATAGAAGTTATATACACTAATTTTGAGCCATCAAACTCCAACAATGAGTATCAAAAATGCTGGGTGAATACTGAATCTCATGATGAAATAAAATGACAGTGAAAAGCCCACAACCACAAAAGAGAAAGATTATTCCTATAGCAAAACCA
Source organism: Macrotis lagotis (assembly GCF_037893015.1). NCBI lineage: Eukaryota > Metazoa > Chordata > Mammalia > Peramelemorphia > Peramelidae > Macrotis > Macrotis lagotis. Next base: position 47,845,050 of record NC_133659.1, read on the forward strand.
GGGGAGATTGAGTCGCAAGACCAAACTGAACCATCATAATTCTCAAAATCTACACAGGAAGCAGTATGTGTCTCTCTGTGTGTGTGTGTGTGTGTGTGTGTGTGTGTGTGTGTGTTTGTATATGTGTGAATATACATACATAATATACATATATTTATATCATCATGTGATATGAAGATTGGGCCACTAAGAAGATTCTCACTAAAGCATATCTGTATCTATATTTCTCTACCCATCTGTCTATCTATCTATCTATCTATCTATCTATCTATCATCTATCTATCTTTCCATCTATCTAATTTCACTTGTCAGTCAAAATGCTTCTCTTTCAGGGCAGCTAGGTGGTGCAGTGGATAGAACACCAGACTTGGAGTCAGGAGTACCTGGGTTCAAATCCGACCTCAGACACTTAATAATTACCTAGCTGTGTGGCCTTGGGCAAGCCACTTAACCCCACTGCCGTGAAACCCCACCCCCCAAAATGCTTCCCTTTCCAAGTTTTGGAGGAAATAAGCAAATTTGTTTTAGTTTGAACTTTCCCATCAAAGTTTCCCACAGAGCAGTGAACTTCTGATCTTCAGGCATCTCCCCAAGTCATTGGTGACCTCCTTCCTGTTGATACAAATTCATTAAGGATTTGAAAATGTTCTCAGTCAAATAATCAAGATATCTATAATTTCTGAGTATTCTAGAAGGACAGTTATATGCAAAGTTTTCTGATGGTGTTTTTTTCCTTTATCATAGGTCTTATAGTCATTTAGTTGTTCTAATTTTTCTCTTAAATGCTTATTTTATGGAGTAAGAATATCATTTCCCATATCTTAAATGGCTCTCTCAAGCTGGTAAGTTCCTCCATATTAATCTGAATTGCACTCTTTTTTGCAAGTATAGCAAAGATTCTTGAACCGGGTTGCTATTCCTGTAATGAGTAAACTTCTTTCCTATTAAATTTTGACTTTTCACAACTCTTGCCACTAGGGGAAAATTATATTTCTGTGTTGCTGTTTATTGAAAGAGGACAGTTTACTCTACTGATCTTCAAGCATCAGGAAATACAGTCCTTTTGGTAAAAATTAAGCAATAAATAAAAGACCTTTGGATTTAAAAGAGAGCTTAATAGAGACTCATAAGTCAATGGTAATCACAATTATTAATTGAATAGATATGACTAGGAAGCATTTTATCAGAAAACAAAATTCTAAGGATGGGGCAGGAAAGGAAGAATAGAGCATATGAATTATCAGTGTAATATGGCAACTCCTTTAGCTAATAATTGGGAGATGGCTAATTCTATGCTCATCCCTAATCTGACTACATCTGGAATAATATGAATTTAGTACTGGGCACCCCAGCTTAGAAAGGTCATTTATTAATGAAGAATAGTCAAAAATGAACACGAAGGATATTGTATATTAATTTGATGAAGAATGTATAGACCAGATAATAAGAGGAGGTGTATGATAAGTAAGTATTCAGAAGACCACCCTGTTCTATAGATCCCCAGAAGGGAGAACTAAGAAAAATAAATTGAAGTTACAAAGAGGACAATTTAGGATTTATGTCAGGAAAAGCAGAGACCCACAAAGAAAGATCAAAAACAAAAAACTTCCCAAGGTTTAGAGAGATCCAGAAGTGAAATGGGCTAACTCAACAAATAGTGAGTTCCTTTTAATTGGAAATCTTTATCCTAAGACTTTGATGAGTTTGTGGAAATTTTGAGGGAGATTCTTTTTTGTTTTTGGATTAGAGTACAACTAGGTGGGATCGAGTTCTTTTATATTTCTGAAATGCTGTGATTTTCTTCCAAAAATAGTTCTAAGTTATGAATTCTCAGTGGGCTTACAACAACCCAGCAGGCTGTTTATTTTTATTTTCTTTATTTTATTATCCTCATTCTCTTTGGTTGTTACTATATCTGATTTTTTTAATCTTCCAGAAAAAGACAGGGAATAGGAGGGGAGTAATGAGATTTTTCAACTCTTAGGAAGATTCAATGAAAATTCTTCAATAATATTTTGATCCCAAGTCACCATGTGATATGAAGATTGGACCATTGAGAAAATTCTCACAAAAGCATTTATTTATAATAAAGTTTTGGTTTTCTTCTTAAAGTTATTTTATTTTACTTATATCTGGAGAGTATTGCAAACACAAATTATATACACATATGTATTTCTATGTATGTATGTATTTTGTATTTTTAAAAACTGAATTAGGAAAGATAACATCTGAATGCTCCCATGACTAATTTCATTTCATGAAATAATATCCCCTTTCCATATTACTTTCATCTTCTACAACTGGAAGGATATTTAACACCAAACGCACCTCCCACCCATGCTTGAGTCTATTTGTACAGTCTTTGTCACATGTTTAGTGGAACTCTAATCAAATAACCTCCCAAGGCTTACTCTGATGCTGTCTCTTAGGCATCTATTTTCTGAGTTTTCAATGGATGCTTGGAAACCCTCCCTCAGAGGGACTGAGCTGCCTTGAGTACTTTGGCCTTCTTAATCTGGCTATGGGCACAAAACAGCCAGAAATGTGCCCAAATGGGTTGTTTTGCTGCTGTATCTAAAGGATGGCATCCATTTTAAATACATTTCCTACATGCCAATTAGTGTTGGAATTAAGCCAGTTCCTTCAGAAATAAATGGGATGTTTCCCTGAGAATTCTGTTCTCAGTAAATTCTCTGCCCCATCTTTCACATTGGCAATAGAGGAAAATGAGATACTAACTCCGCCTTTCTTTGTTAAAGTACACCAAGTGAAGGAATCATTGAAAAACCATTTCTAACAGCCTCCCTTTGGGAGCCAAATCTCATAAACTTGGTATTAGTAGTATTGGCCATTAATTTGTATTGCATCAATTGAATTTCTAGCTACTTGAGGATAAAATTAAACTTCCCTTGGGTAGGGCTCATAAGTAGGAAAAAAAACCAGACACTTCCTCTTTGTTTTTGATGCATTCTAAGTGACTTAATAATTAAGGGGGAAGAAAAATAGGAGCAGGAGGGGTCAGTACATATGATTTCATTTGAGATGGTAATATAAAGTCTAGAAAATCATTCCACTAATACAATAGAAAGTGATTTTATTAATTGTATAAGGTATTATTATAAAAATCAACCAAATAATAATCTTATAAAGATCCATTAAAAGTAGGATTTATCCCAGGAATGTAGGGTTGATTCAGTATTAGGAAAACAGTTAGAATACTTAATTGTATCAATTACAAACCTATCAGAAATCATTTCATCATATCAATAGATGCTGAAAAAGCTTTTGACAAAATACAGCACCCATTCCTACTAAAAACACTTAGAATAATAAGAAGTATCTATCTGAAACCATCAACAAGCCATATCTGCAATGGCGATAAGCTAAAGGCATTCCCAATAAGATCGGGGGGTGAAAGAAGGATGCTCATTATCATCGCTACTATTCAATATTGTATTAGAAGTGTTAGCTTCAGCAATAAGAGAAGAAAAAGAAATTGAAGGAATTAGAATTGGGAAGAAAGAAACAATACTCTTACTCTTTGCAGATGACATGATGGTATACCTAGAGAAATCCCCCCAAATCATCTAAAAACCTAAACTACTAGAAGCAATTAGCAACTTTAGCAAAGTCACAGGATATCAAAATAAACCCTTTTAAATCCTCAACATTTCTATTTATGACCAGCACGTTACAGCAGAAAGAGCTAGAAAGAGAAATCCCATCCAAAGTAACCTCACACAATATAAAATACTTGGAAATCTACTTCCCAAGGCAGACTCAGAAACTTTATAAAAACAATTACAAGACACTTCTCACATAAATAAATTCAAATTTAAATAATTGGGCAAATATCATCTGCTCATGGATAGGCCAAGTTAATATAATAAAAATGACAATTCTACTTAAATTAAACTATTTATTGCCTTATGAATCAAAATTCCAAAAACTTACTTTAATGAGCTAGGAAAAATTGTAAGTAAATTCATATGGAGAAATAAAAAGTCAAGAATTCCATCAGTGCAACAACGAGGGATAATTTTAGGATATTTGCGATGGATAACACCATCTGTATCCAGAGAAAGAATTGTGTAGTTTGAATAAAGACCAAAGACTATTGCCTTTAATTTTTTAAAAAAGTTATTTTATTTTGCAATTTTGATATACTTTATATTTTTTCCCTTAAGGATATGATTTCTCTCTCAACACATTCAACTTAGATTAATTTATAGTATGGAAACAATGTAAAGACTAACAGACTGCCTTCTGCGTGTGTGTGGGGGGTGCAGGGAAGCAAGATTTAGGGGAAAATTGTAAAATTCAAAAATAAATAAATAAATTTGTAAAAAGATCCCCTACCATGTACAGTTGTTTTATCACTTAAATTGCTACAAAATAATCTCTTCTCCGGTTGTACATGTCAGTAAAAAATCTAAATTGTATTTTACACTTATAAATTTGATAGTTTGCATCGCTAATTCCAGTCCATTCCTATCATTTTGAAATCTTTTTCGCTTTTGCTTTTCTTTGTTTTGTTTTTAAATACTCCTATTCCTTTCTTATATCTGAGATCATCAGTACACATCCTGAGAATGTTATTCTCATCTTCATTCAACAAACTGAATCAAAAATGTCACAAAAACCTTGAATATGCAACAAGAAGATTGTCCCTTAGTGTGTCTGAAGAGGCAAATATTCAAGAATGGCATCAATCTATTAATCAAAAATTTGGGGATCTGCCCATTTGTTAGGATATGATGACAGGATTTGGTAAATGTCTTGATGAAAAAATAACATAAACTTTTCTATCATATTCCCTAAATCTATAACTTGATAAACCTATTAAGCTATACCTCTCAGAATTGACATAAACATGGTAAAAGACATGGCAAAAGAATTCTTTTTTTTGCACAAATATATCAGATTTTCAAACTTTTTTATATGTTTTTCATTTGACAAATATGTATTAAGCATGGTACTTCAAGGATATGTAAACTACAACCCTTGCCTTTAGCGACCTCACATTCTAGAAAGAAGATAAGATACACACACACACACACATATACACACGCAAAACACATTTATGTATATATTTGTTTTAGTTTAGTGCTGTGTGTGTGTCAGAAGCACAAAAATAAATGCTATAGACCTTTTGAGATACACATCATGAAAGTATTAATTAATGTGCCAACTTCTTTTTCTAATCCTTTGGATATTGGTATTCTCTCTGGCCTAAATTTATCTCAGGTTTACTCATTTATTTACCGTTATATTCATCAATAGAATGCAAGTCCCTTAAATTCAGGGACTATTTTGTTCTGGCTTCCTTGCTCAAGATATAACAAATACTAAATAGTATCTAGAAACTTAAATATTCAGTGCAGAATAGTAGACTGGAGGGCAATCACTCTCTTCTGCAGTGATCAATAATCAGGGAAGACTTCAATAGTTGGCATTTGAATAAGGCCTGAATGGTAGTTCAATGTCTGTGTGTGTGTTTGTGTGTGTGTGTGTGTGTGTGTGTGTATGTGTGTGTAACATTTCAGACAAAGAGAATTCCAGTCCATTGGTTTTCAAATAGAACCTTGCTCACCAATCCCTATACCAATTCACCACTTGATGCTATTTTCCCATCCCTAGTTGTGGGGAGAAAGAGTTGAGAAATGAACTTTCATCAAAAGCAGTGGATATACTCCCATGTTTTTCTTTCTTTTACCACCAAAACCCTCAGGGGTTACATGTTTGTCTGAGCAAGCTGTCAGCCAATTAGAATTTACTGCTAGGGACGAAGTTGAGAAAGTTAATCCAACTCCTTCAAGGCATAGTTAGAAAGGAAATATGAATCTTAAGTAGTGCACTTTACTTCAACTGAAAACCAAAGAAGTCAAGTTAGGGAGAAGGAAAGATGATTTTAATGGCTTATTTTCATAAGGAAACCATTGCACACGCTATGTAGAAGTCATTTCCCTGCTCAGGAACAGAAAAAGTGAGACAAAAGAAAGTTGCTGGTAATATACATATACCTTCTTTTATCAATCCCTGTCTGTCCATTTTTTTCTCTCCCTCTTTCTTAATATCTCTTTTCTTCATTCCAATTCAAAATTTCCTCCCTCCTCTCTTCTCTGTTCCTCTCCCCATTTCTCCCTTCCTCACCTCTCCTCTCTTCTCTTCCATCTTCTCTTTCTCTCCTCCTCCTCTCTCATTTTCTTCTCTCCAGTCTTCTTTCCTCTCCTGCCTGACACATAAGTGCTATATAAATTCTTATTCCCATCTTCTCTTCAAAGTGCATTGTTATTTCACCTAGGTTTACATGCCCACTCTGTTGGTGACAGATGGTTGAGAAAACTGGTTCCATGATACAGAATTACACTCTAAATCAATCCCTGAGAGGCAATGGATAAATTCTAGCTAACATTTAGTTTTCCTCTCTCCAGCAGAAAGAACAGTCTAAAGAAATGAGAATGGGACAGCCAATTCCACTTTCCCCAGGGACACCCACAACTATTATTATTACACAGAAATACCACAACTAATGGACATCTATTTTATTATCAGCTCCTTTTTTTCCTATAAAATGTGCTAAACTAAATGCAATAGAACTTTCTCTCTTTGATTTTGTCAAGCATCATATCTAGCAGTAATAGAAGAAAAAATTAGGAAAAGAAAAAAATCATACAAGAGAACCATGAAAATAAAACTTAAAAGCTTAGAAAAGGAAGCACAAAAAGGAGAAAAAATGAACAAAAATTTATTGATGAAAACAACACCTCAAAATGTAGAATTAGGCAAATGGAGAAAAGGTAAAAATCCACTTGGAAAAAATTTTAAAATAAAGATTTTATTCATTTTGTCTTTTGCAATTTTTCCCCTAATCTTGCTTCCCTCCCCCCAGCCCCCCACAGAAGGCAGTCTGTGAGTCTTTACACTGTTTCTATGGTATACATTGATCTAAGTTGAATGTGATGAGAGAGATATCATATCCTTAAGGAAGAAAAATGAAATATAAGAGATAGCAAAATTACATAATACGATAACAGATTGTTTCTAAGTTAAAGATAATAGTCCTCCGTATTTGTTCAAACTCCATAATTCTTTCTCTGGATAAAGATGGTATTCTTCATTGCAGATAGCCCAAAATTTTCCATGATTGCTGCACTGATGGAATGAGCAAGTCCAAAAAATGATTCTTTTAAAATAAGAATTAATAAAATGAAAAAAGTTACAAAGTACACTGAAAAAAAACCAATACCCTAAAATTAGAATTGAGCAAATTGAAGCTAATGTTTCCATGACACAAGAAAAATATCAAACAAATATGAAAGAATGGAAAAAAGAAGAAAATGTGAAATATTTTTTATTAGAAAATCAATTGAACTACAAAATAAATCAAGATGTAAATTAAGAATTATTCATTACCTAAAATCATGATTTGTAAAAAAAAGAGCCTGGATATCATGTTTCAAGAAATTATCCAGAAACATAGTGCTAAGAGAACCAGGGAATAAAATGAGAATTAAAAGAAATCACCAATCACCTTCTGTAAGAGATAATAAAATTAATACTCCTAGGAATATTATAGCCAAAATCCAGAGGTTTTATGTCAAGAAGAAAATATTACAGGCAGTCAGAAAGAAACAAATCAAGTATCATGGAGCAATATTCATTGTTATACAGGATGTAAGAGTTTCTATATTAAAGGGACAAAACTTTGAAATATGATCTTCCAGTAGGCAAAGGATTTAGGAGTACGATAAAGATTCACCTACCCAGCAAAAATAAGTATAATCTTTAAAGTGTTAAAAGTAGATCTTCAATGAAATAGAGAATTTTTCAAAGATTTCTGATGAAAAGACCAGAACCGAACAGAAAATTTGATTTTCAAGAGAAGCAAAAAAGGTAAACCAGAAAGAGAAAACATAACACATTCAACAAGGATAAAATATTTATATTCCTGCATGGGAAGATTATACTTATAACTCTTAATAACTAAATCATTATTTTGCCAGATAAAAGGAATAAACATCAACATAGGAATATATTGACTACAATGTAATGGTATCCAAAAACCAAAATTAAGAACACAGGGGATTGCATTAAAAATGATATAATGAAATAAATTAAAAGTCGTGCAAGTTGGTAGATCTATGAATAAGGGAAGAATTTATGACCAAGAAAGAAATAGAAAGCATGTTATGATATAAAGTTTAACATTTTGCTTAACCAATGCAACCAAACTTAGAATGTAAGCAAAGAACTGGGAGGTGAAGGGGGATATATAACAAATGCCTCTAATAAAAGATTCATTTCTTAAATAGATAAATTTCTTCCAAATGATAAATGATAAAATTATATGAACAGGCAATTTTCAGATGAACAAATCAAATCTCTTTATAATCATATGAAAAAAACCCTGCTCTAAATCACTATCGATTGGAGAAATATAAATTACTAAGAAACAAACAAACTGAGATTTGTCTATTAGGTTGGCTAATATGAGAAAGAAGGACAATTATAAATATTGTATGGGATGTGGAAAAAGGGTTTACTCATGCACTTTTGGTGGAGTTGTAAATTGATCCAACCATTTTGGAGAGCAATTTGAAACTAAGAGCAAAGGGTATACTGTGCAGCAGCAATGCCACTAATCAATCTATATTCAAAGGATATTTAAAAGGGCAAATGAAACTATTTGTCTAAAAATATTTGTAGTAACATTTTATTTTAGTGTCAAAGATTTGGAAATTGAGGGGATAGCCTTCATATAATTAATGACTGAGCAAATACTGGCACATTATTGTAAAGGGATATTATTGAGTTTTAAGAAATGATAAACATAATTATTTTAGAAAAACCTGCAATGACTTACATTAGCTCATTCAAAGTGAAGTAAATGAGAAAAACATTGAACACAACAGCAGCAATTGTGCAATGAAGATTTATGAATTACTTAGCTTCTTTCAGCAATTCAATGATGAAAGACAAAAATCAAAGGATTTATAACAAAAATGTCATTCACCTCTAGGGAAAAAAATTGATGGAGTCTGAATGCAGATCAACATTTACTACTTTTTACTTTATTTTTGGTCTGTTTTCTTTCACAACATGACATATGGACATACGTTTTACATGATTGTACATATATAGCCTATGATTATATTTTTTATTGTCTCAAAATGGGGGGAGCTAAGATAAGGTAAGAGAGAATGAAATAGTAAAATTATTTTTATATATAATTGGGAAAAATAAAACAATTTAGAATTTGCACTTTCTGAAAAGTACTGAGCTGAGTGTCTCAGCTTCAGATATTTTTCAAGAGAAAAAAGGAAAGAAATTATCCCCATTGCCAATGATCTTTAATTTTATCAAAGAAAATAATAAATTCATATTATAGTTTATAGAGAATAATGTACAAAATAAACAATGGTAATTAAATTTTTAAAAGTAATTAGGAATTAGCAAAAAAATTCCATACCATTTCAAAAATCAGGAGATGATGTTTGAAGACGGCGGGGAGTGCAATATAAATACATACACACACGTACACACACACACATACACACACACACACACACACACACACACACACACACACACACACACACACATATATATATATGTATAGCCACACATAGATTCCCATGTATATAAATATGATAGACATATATAAAATGTCTTAATCATTACACATTATTATATACATATACATACATATACATGTGTATGTATATGTATTTGTCTTCCTGGCAGAACATTTCATGGATGTTTTTGAATGATTTTGGCAGGGATGAAAATCCAATACATACGTTATTTATATGCATACAATACAAATATAAGACACAAGCCCAGAAACATATAAATATTATTGCCTATTTTAAGGAATGTTAAAAAATCAACATTCTTCATCATTACTGTTTCTATAATCAACTATAAGTACAGAAACTAAGAGTTATTTCCTCCAGGAAATTTTCATCATTCCAAACAAAAAAGGAAGAAAAAGGCAAGTTATCCAAAACAAACTAAGAAAAACATTCCAACTAGAACCAAGGACATAGAATTGTGTTAACTCCCAGCCAAACCTGGTTTCATGGGTTATGTCAAGATCTGACTTTAGAAAATTTTACTAGATAACATATTCCCTTCCTTAGACTCCTTGTGGGATGTGGTCTACTCATATTTTATTACAAAACCCTCCTCTTTAGGGAGGCAGTAGGTATTTATTTTAACCACTGTCTTCTTTGATTCCCTCAAATGAAAAGGATCAATCTTGTTTCAGATCTTCATAGAGCTTGGCCTGAATTCATCTTTGCATTGATTCCAATCACCCTTATCATGGTAATGTGCATAGGTCTCTCTCCTGCTGGACTGTAAATTTCTTAAAATCAGGTTTCATATCATATCATATCATATCTATTTTTCCATTCTAAGAGCTACTTCATACTTTGACCATAGACAGTTCATAAATGTTCTATCTATTTGGGGGAAAATTATTTCATAATGGTAGTTTCTTTGAAATAAACTCATGTTATATTGGGCAAGGCAATCAAGCAGTCCAGGTTTTGAATTTTTCCTTTTATAAAAATGTATTAAAAATACTAGATATAGAAGAATTCTTCTTCAATGTGTTCAAAGGCATAAATTTGAAATCTATTATTGTTTATAATGAAAACCAACAATAAAAATAGAATTGCTTCCAGGAGAAGCAAACCAAGGATTCCTCCTCTCACCCCATTACTTGACATACTTCTAGAGATGGTAGCTATGATAAAAAGACCAAAAACAATTAAGGTATAAACATTAGTGATAAGAAGACAAAATTACTTATATTGGCAGAAGATTTGGCATTATAAGATAGGACAGTTAAGAAACTAATTGAAGTATTTCCTCCCCACAGATTTATTATTCCTTATCTCTCTGACTATAGGATATCATTCTGATGAGCTGGCAATACAGTGTGCATACCATGAGGAGCCAAGGACAGATTTGATTTATAGATTATCAAGGAGCCCAGTGAAGAGACTAGAGAATGTCTCTGAGAAAATCCTTCATGTCTCTAACAATTAGAAAGAAAAGTACTTTCAACATTAAAGGAGCTATGGATTCTACCTTTTCTGAACAATATATAAGTTTAAGCCCCCTTTCCCTTTGAGTGTATAAATACCAATGGAGAATATGTTCAAGATTTGTTGGTGAGAGCCTCAATTGTGATTCTTCTATCATCTAAGGAAATAACATTTCCTAAAAGCTATTTAATGCTCATCAATCATCAATTGAAACTGATTGGAAGAGAATTTGCTGGGACTTGTCAGTGGTATTAAAGAATCCCTCCTAAAACCCCCACTGGAAAGTTTACTATCCCTGGAAACCTGAGGGTGAAAATTCAGCCAACACAACACTAATCCTTAGTGGTTTGTGTGTGTGTGTGTGTGTGTGTGTGTGTGTGTGTGTGTGTGTGTGTGTGTGTGTGTGTGTGTGTATTCTATTGATTTTGAGCTCCTACTCACAATGTCTAACTTTAATTCCCTGAATCTCATTATAAGGTTTGTCCTTCATTCTTGATGATCATGATGACATCAGGGAGGTGATGCCATGACAAGCAATTGAATTGGATTTGAGTGAGGGGTTGTTGTGCTAAGTCACTAGTGTTACTTTCTGCTCTGAAACCATCTGGTCCAGTGACCAGACATGGATCAGGATGACTAGAGAGGGTCCTGGATGCAAGGTAGTTAGGGTTAAGTAACCTGCCCAAAGCCACACAGCTAGTAAGAGTCAAATGTCTGAGGTGGATTTGAACTCCCGTCCTCCTGACTCCAAGATCAGTGCCCCATCCACTGTGACATTTAGCTGCTCATTGTTACTGGTTTGACAGTTGAATGATTGATCTCATGCGGCTCCTGTCTACCATGTTATTAATTCTGTGGTTTCTGAGAAGGAATAGTGCTCCAAGAAAACCTTCAGTGTTCTTAAAGAGCACATTTCAGTGACTATTAGAGATATTTCAGAGGCTGATGATATGAGGAAGTCAGACATTTAGATGATCGGTCAAATTCAAAACAAAACAAAAGAAGTTACAGATCTCAAAGAAAATGGCAGCTGAGAATGAGAAAGAAAAAATAAAAGAACCAAATGTTGACATATTACTGCTGCAAAACAGCTTAATACTCAGATAATAAACAAAACATTCAGAAAGATATGGCAGTTAAAGGGGGATTGTTATTGACATTATTCAGAGGCTTCCTGTATGTTCAAGAATGGTGAGACCGGGGCAGGTAGGTGACACAATGGATAGAGCACCGGCCTTGGAATCAGGAGTACTTGAGTTCAAATCTGACCTCAGACACTTAATAATTACCTAGTTGTGTGACCTTGGGCAAGTCACTTAAACCCATTTGCCTTGCAAAAACCTAAAAAAAAAAAGAATGGTAAAACCAGTTAAAAACAATATACTTGCTATAGTCAAAACAATAGAAAGGTTGGAAGTCGGAAGAATGGAAAAAGGAAATTTTTTTTATTGATATTTTATTTTTCCAAATACATGTTATGAAAAATTTTCAACATTCATCCTTATAACTATGGATAATTTTGAGTTACAACATTTTCTTCCATACTCCCTTTCTACTCCCCTCCCCTCAATGGCAGTCATTAGGATTAAGGGAAAGAAATACATAAAAGATATTTTTTTAAAAAGTTAATGTAGTGTCCATCAGATTCTGAAGGATTTTTTGTTTTGTTTTATTTTGTTTTTCTTCCTCTGAATGGGGGTTAGCATTGTCCATAACCAGTCTAATATGGTTGTCCTTGTTCTCTGAGCAGTAGTTGCATCCATCAGGGTTGATCTTGTTGTTAATGTGTATATTGCTCTCTTAATTCTGCTCCCTTTGCTCAGTATCAGATTCTGTAATTCATTCCATGTTTCTCTAGAGTCCAACCATTTATGTTTTGTTATAGAACAATAGTATTCCATAGTATTCATGTACCATAACCTGTTTACTCATTCCCCAGTTGATGGGCATCCCCTCAGTTTCCAATTCTTTGAGAGCTGCTATGAATATTTTGGAACATGTGGGACTTTTCCCATTTTTAATCATTTCTTCTGGATATAGACCTACAATTAGAAGTACTGGGTCAAAAAGTACAGACATTTTCATTGCTCTTTGGGCACAGTTCCATATTGCTCTCCAGAATGCCTGGATCAGTTCACAACTCCACCAGCAAAGCATCAATGTCCCAGTCCTCCCACAACCTCTCCAATATTGATCATTGTCCCTTTTTCTCATATTGGTCAATCTGATATGTGTGAGGTGATACCTCACAGTTGTTGTAATTTCCATTTCTCTAATCAATAATGATCTGGAGCATTTTATATGATTATATTTAACTTCAATTTCTTCATTTGAAAACTGTCAATTCATATCCTTTGACTATATATCAATTGGGAAATGACTTGCAACCATGTAAATTTGATGAACTCCTAGTTGCGATGACTGTGTCCCAGATTTCTACTATGCTTCTAATTTTGGTAGCATTGATATTTTTAAGTGCAAAAACTTTTTAATTTAACGTAGACAAAATCATTCATTTTGCAGTTTATAATGTACCCTATTTCTTATTTGGGCATGAATTTGTCCTCTTTCCATAAATCTGATAGATAGAGTATTTCTTGGTGAAAAAGGGAATTCTTACTGATGCAATTCATGTTTTCACTCAGGGTTATAATAAAAGCATTAACCAAAAAAAGTCCAGGTGAATATTTAGGAATAGATCTCATAATGAGACTGAAAACAAAATATTTTGGGAATTTTTGATTCATTTGATCTGGACGTTTTGATACAATGTTGTATTTGCTATTATACTGAGAACTATAATTGTTCCCAAATTACAGACATTTCTAAATGGAAATGAAAATGAACAAAATGCCCTGAAAATATGCCATATAGCATGAAAGTTTGGGAAATTTATCCTAGAAATGGAGATAAACATGGATTTATCATTTGTAACTTATCTCTTTTCTAGCCCCCAGAAAATCTGTCATTTTTGTTTTGTTATTAAAGTTAAAATGAATTATAAATAATATAACATAATAATAAAATATGATATAAAAGTTAGCCTTGAGGGAAAATGGATCCTTCCTCAATCCAATTCTTCATAACAATGCGATGTGTTTTCATGATAAAGAATCAAAGAATATGTGTCAAAACTTTGTGACTTCAATGCTGAATCATATTTAATAAGTTTTTACAGCAGAAAGAGGGGATATTGTGAATTAGACATCTGTAAAAGGACACATCTTTTATTGCATAAGTCAATAAATTTTATTATTTTACTTTGTCCCAGTTAAGATGTGCAGCAGTGAGTTTGCATGTAAAACTTCTTCAAATTTAAATAGTATTAAGAAAAAACAGGAAAAATGTAAACAAGAGTAATTCCCTTCAAAATAAGTACAAAATATTTTAAGGGTTAACCTACAAAAGATTTACATGAGTAGAGATAAAAATCTATACATAGAGAAAATAATATTCATTATAAAAATATGAAACAGTCCCTTACAGATTGATTACCATAACAATCAGATTACTGTTAAAATTTTATACTTAAACAAAATAGCAAAATTCATTTGAAGGAAGGAAACATATAGAATCTCTGGGTAAATTACAATGAAAAAGTATGATTGGAGAATATAGAGAATTATCAAATATGAAATTATTTTATCTTATTTTTATATTTATTGTATATTTAATTTTGGGGGAAAACAAGCATTTTCATAACATGGTATAATCAAAATAGATGGTTGCACATGTACTTGCACATCTATTGTATAAAACTGGATATTCCTTTTATATGTAAAACAAAGCTACCACATACATTTCTTCTTATTTTCCTTTCTTCCTTTCTCTCAGTTCCTACCCTAGAGATAGCCACCATTAGACAAAAATATGTGGATATAAATGAAATCATTCTCTACATACTTATATTTAAGAGTTATTTCTCTGAATACAGATAACATCTTCCTTTATATGACCTTTGTAGTTAATTTGGGTATTTATAGCACTCAAATTACTTATTCACTCTAAGAACATCTTAATGCAATATTGTTACTGCTGTCTCCAACATTCTTATGATTCTCTTCATTTTCATTCTTCATTATTTCATGCAAGAATATGCATGATATTATTTAATGAAGGAGAGGTTATAGAAATTGCTAGACTCTGGTTTAAAAACAGATTATTAGATTAATAGGACAGAACAAAAGAATATGAGACATAGACTTCTTGTAGGAGAAGGAATATGAGCTGGGTTTTGAAGGAAATCAAAAATTGGAATTGAGGAGGGTAAATATTGCAACCAACAAGATAGTAGATTAGAAAGCTAAGGGACTTGAAGTGTGAGGGACAACCAAATTATGACTAGAACAAAGAGGGTGAAGGAGATGATTATATAAGAAAATTACCCCCCAAAAGGGGCAAGTACTGAAAAAGTTTAAAAGCCAGATGGAGGAATTTAAAGTGGATCCAAGAAGTAATAGGAAAAGAATTGAGCTTATTACATAAGTAGGGTAATAATCAGAAATTTTCTTAATGAATATTTCTTGAATATTTTCATTGTCCAACTTCCTAGGATCCAGAAGTAATTTGAAAATCATCTGTGAAATTAATTGAAATGAGAAAAGACCTGAGGTACAGAGCCAAGTTAGAATGCTATTGTAATACTCCAGGCAAGAGACTATAAGGGTTTAAATTAAGGTGATAGCTGTGGGTAATGAGAAAAGACCATAAAATATAGAGAATGAAAAAAATCAGTCATTACTATATCTATCTATCTATCTATCTATCTATCTATCTATCTATCTATCTATCTATCTATCTAATCTATCTATTGGGTAAATAGGAATGACGAGTCCAGGAATATGACAAGATTGTAAACCTAGACACCTAGGAGGATGGTAGTGACTTTTTTTATTAAATATTTTATTTGTTTTTTCCAACTATATGTTGTGGTGGATTTTACCAACCATCTTTTACAATTTTTCTCTCCCCCTCCCTACCCTACCCCCCCATCTCCCTGACAGAAAGCAATCTGATATAGACTCTATATTTAAAATCCTGCTAAACATAGATTGATATTGAACATATTGTGAGAAAAGAATTGGACTCAAATGGAAGATAGAAAATATTAGAGAGAGAAAAAATGACATAATACATAAGAGAACTTTTTAAAAACTGAAAGTAATAATCTTTGATCTTCATTTAAACTCCGCAGTTCTTTCTCTGGATATGGATGTGGTTTTCCATCAAAAAGTTTTTCAAAATTGTCTTTAATTATTGTACTGTTGAAATGAACAAGATCATCATGTTTGAATGTCATCGCACGTTGTTCTTAGTATATATAATGTTCTTCTGGTTCTGCTCGTTTCACTCAGCATCAATTCATGCAAGTCTTTCTAGGCTTTTCTAAGGTCCCATCCCTCATGATTTTTTTTTAGATTTTTGCAAGGCAAATAGGGTTAAGTGACTTGCCCAAGGCCACACAGCTAGGTAATTATTAAGTGTCTGAGACGGGATTTGAACCCAGGTTCTCCTGACTCCAAGGCCGGTGCTTTATCCACTATGCCACCTAGCCACCCCCTCATGATTTCTTATAGAGCAATAGTGTTCCATTATACACATAAGCCACGAATTGTGCAGCCATTCTCCAATTGTTGACTATGCCCTCAGTTTCCACTTTTTTGCCACTACATTTTGCCATGAATATTTTTGTATATGTGTGATTTATACCCTTTTTCATTTTCTCTTCAGGATACAGATCCATTAGTGGTATCATTGCATATAATTCCAAATTTCTCTCCAGAAAGTTGGATCAGTTTACAACTTTACCAACAATGTTTTAGTGTCCCAGTCTTCCCACATCCTCTCCAACATTGTTCATTTTCCTTTCTAGTTATATTGAGCAATCTCAGATATGTGAGGTGGTACTTCAGAGATGTTTGAATTTGCATTTCTCCAATCAACACTGATTTAGAGTAATTTTTCATATAACTATAGATAGCTTTGTTCTTTGTCTGAGAAATACCTTTTCACCATCTATCAATTACTGCATTATTGACTTTTGTTTTTGTTTTTTATAAATTTGGTGGAGTTTACTATGTAGAAAAAACATCCTTTGTCAGAAACACCTGCTGTATAGTTTGTTTCCCAATTTACTACCCTCCTTTTAATCTTGGTTGCAGTGGTTTTGTTTTACAAAAATTTTTCAATTTAGTGTAATCAAAATTACATAGTTTGGTTTTTATAATGTTCTCTTCCTTGGACATAAATTGATCCCCCTTCCAAAAATCTGACATAAATACTATTCTTTGTTCTAATTGTCTAATATTGCCTTTAATGTAAAAATCCTGCACTATTTTGGTCTTATCTTGGTATAGGGTGTGAGATATTGGTCTATGCTTTTTTTCTACCATACTAACTTTCCAGCAGTTTTTATCAAAGTGAGTTTTTATCCCAGAAGTTAGAATCTTTGAATTATCAAACAGTAGATTACTATAGTTGTTATTTCCTTCTCTCTTTTGCACCTAATCTATTCAATTGATCCAGTACTCTGTTTCTTAGCCAATATTAAACAGTTTTGCTGCATGATGTTTTATATTGTAATTTTAGATCTGGTTTGACTATGAATTTTTTCATTAATTCCCTTGATAAGCTTGACCTTTTTGTTTCTCCTTATGAATTTAGTTTTGTTTATTAATTCTAGCTCACTAAAGTAATTTTTTGGAAGTTTGGTGACACTAAATAAGTAATTTAATTAAGATTGAATTTTCATTTTTATTAGATTATTTCAGCCTACCCATGAGCAATTGACATTTGCCTAGTTATTTAGATCTGATTTTATTTGTGTGAAAACTGTTCTATAATTGTCTTCATAAAGTTTCTGAATCCATCTTGGCAGGTAGACCCCTCAAGTACTTTATAATGTGTGCAGTATTTTTTTCAAAAGGTTTTCAACATTTATTGTGATAAACATATGATTTCTCCCATGTTTGTTATTGATATGATCAATTATGCTAAGAGTTTTCCTATTATTGAACCAACCCTGCAATTCTGGTATAAAGCTTACTTGATCATAGTGTATTATTCTAGTGATAACTTGCTATAATCACATTGCTAATATTTTATTGAACTTTTTTTACATCCATATTTATTAAGGAATTTGATCTATAGTTTTCTGTGTCTCTATTGTCTTTTCCTGGTTTAGATATCAGCATCATATTGGTGTCATAGAAGGAATTTGTTAGAACGACATCTTCACTTATATTTTGACATAGTTTATTTAGAATTGGAACTACAATTGTTGTTGAATGTTTGGGAGTATTCACTTGTGAATCCAACTGGCCCTGGAGTTTTTTCTTAAGGAATTAGTTGATGACTTGTTGAATTTCTTTTTCTTAGATAGGCTTATTTGAGTATTTAATTTCCTCTTCTTTTAACCTGGGAAATTTATATTTTTGTAAATATTCATCCATTTCACTTAGATTATCAAATTTATTGGCATATAATTGGACAACAGAGTTCCCAATTATTGTTTTAATTACCTCCTCATTGGTGGCAAAGTCATCGTTTACATTTTTTTATATTAGTAATTCAGTTTTCTTCCTTTTTTAATCAAATTAAAAAAAAGGTTTATCTAGGTTATTTTTTCATAAAACCAATTCTTGGTTTTATTTATTAGTTCAATAGCTTTTTTGCTTTTGATATTATTAATTTCTCTTTTAATTTTCAGATTTTCTAATTTGATATTTAATTGAAGATTTTTAATTTGTTCTTTCTCTAACTTTTTAATAACATGCTTATTTCATTGATCTCCCCTTTCTATATTTTATTCATAGAAGCATTTAGTCATATCATATTTCCCCCCAATAATAGCCTTAAATATATCCCATAAGTTTTGGTATGTTATCTCATTATTGTTATTGTCTTGAATGAAAACATGAATTCTTTCTATGATTTGTTTTTTTGAGCTACTCATTTCTTAAAATTAGGTTATTTAGTTTCCTATTAGTTTTAGGCCTATCTCTCTATGGTCTTGTATTGCCACATTGTCTGAAAAGGATGAATTCAATATTTCTGCCTTTCTGCATTTGATTATAACACTTTTATGCCCTAATGCATGATCAGTTTTTGTGAAGGTTCCATGCACTGCAGAAAAAAGGTATAATCCTTTCTAGCCCTATTCAATTTTATCCAGAGCTCGTCTAATACTCTATTCACCTCCTTGACTTCCTTCTTGTTTATTTTGTGGTTACATTTTTCTAATTCTAAGAAATGAAAGTTGAAGTCCCCCACCAGGAGAGTTTTGCTGTATGTATATTCCTATAACTCATTTAGTTTCTCCTCTAAGAATATGGATGCTGGGGAATGGCTAAACAAGTTATGTATATAAATACTGTGGAATACCATTGTTCTATAAGAAACCATCAATGGTCAAACTATAGAGAAGCATGGAATGACTTATAGAATCTGATGCTGAGTGGAGGGAGCAGAAACAAAAGAAAAATGAATACTTAAACACTGTGATGTTGTATGGAAGCAGCATCTCTCAGCAGTCCAGAGGAAGTAAAACAAAACAAAACAAAACACACATGCACAAAACAACCCTTAAGAATCTGAACACTTTATAAAAATTATCTCTTATGTATCTCTTTCCCTTAATCCTAATTCCTCATACTGAAAATGACTAATCTGTAAATATGTTTATGAAAATATGTATATACAACTCTAACCTGACTATTCCCTGATGAGGAGAGGTGGGGTGGGAAGGGAGGATGGGAGGAAATTTTGTAAATATATACATGTGAATATATTTATGAAAATATATTTTTTAAAAAGGGGGAAAAAGAATTTGGATACTAAACTATTTGGTGCATACACATTTAATATTGAAATTAGTCTATGGTAACTCTTAGGAGATATAGTTTCTTTCCTTATCTCTTTTAATATGATCAATTTATGTAACTGCTTTGTGGGAGGATTGCTACCCTTACTTTTTTTACTTCATTTGAAGCATAATATATTCTGTTTCAGTCTTTTTTCCTTTAATCTGTGTTTATCTCCTTGCTTCAAATGTGTTTCTTGTAAGTAGTACTTTGTAGAATTTTGATTATTAATCCACTCTGCTTCCATTTTATGGGAGAATTCATCCCATTTACATTCATAGTTATCATTACTGTTTATCATCTTCCATGCTATCTCCCCTTTGTTTATATTTCCCCCTCCTTCTTTCAGCTGATCCCTCCTCCCTAGTGTTTTGTTTCTGAATACCACCTCTTTCTATGTATTTTCTCCCTTCTATCCACCACATTCTTTTCTTTCCCATTTCCTATTTCACCTTCTTCCTTCCCTCTCCTTTATCAGTCCAACCTTTCCTCCCCCACAATACTTGAAAGATAAGGTAATTTCTAAACTCAACTGAATGTGTCTGTGTGTGTGTGTGTGTGTGTGTGTGTGTGTGTGTGTGTGTGTGTGTGTGTGTGTGTGTGTGTGTGTGTGTGTGTGTGTGTGTGTGTTAATCCCTCTGTGTCAAATCTGAGCAGAGGAAGATTCAGGTGATTCTCACTTCCTTTCTTCTTTCCATTACAATTGTTCCTTTCCACCTCTGCTTGCGATCGAATTTACCTCATTAAATATTCACCTTTCTCCCATCACTTTACGGTCTTCTCTTTTTCAATGAAATATATTTTTAACCTTTCCATTAACATCTGAACATATCATAAATTTCTATAACTTCAGCCTAAATACTTTCCCTCTTATAGAGTAACAATTCTCAAGACTTATAAGAATCTTCCTCCCAGGTGCAGATGTTACCACTTAAGATTTGGGGTTTTTTTTTTCCTGAGTGTTTTGTTTTGTTTTGTTTTTCTTCCTCTGGTTAAGGATAATATAATCCATAATCACTCAATTTGTTGTCTGAGTTGTCCTAGCTCTCTGGACAGCTGAGAGGAGCTGCTTCCATCAAGGTTTTTAATCTCATAATATTGTTGTTAATGTGTACATTGTTCTCTTGGGTCTGCTCCCTTCAATCAGTACCAGATCCTGTAAGCCATTCAGTGCTTCTCTAGAGTCCAACCCTTTATGATTTCATATAGAGCAATATAATATTCCATAGTATTCGCGTACTATAACTTGTTTAGCCTTTCCCCAATTGATGGTCATCCCCTTAATTTCCAATTCTTTGTCACTACAAAGAGAAATCCTATGAATGTATTTTTTCTTTTTAATATATTTTTATTTATTTCATTAAATATTTCCTAATTACATTTACATTTTTAATAATACTTTTTTTAAAATGTTGAGTTTCAACTTCTTTTTTGTATATTTTCTTTTCTTTTCTTGGTTTATTTATTTATACATTTATTTATTTTTAAGAAAAATTTTATTTATTTTGAGTTTTACAATTTTCCCCTATTCTTGCTTCCTTCCCCCACCCCCCACAGAAGGCAGTCTGTTAGTTTTTACATTGGTTCTATAGTATACACTGATCTCAACTGAATGTGATGACTGAGAAATCATATCCTTAAGAAAGAAAAATAAAGTATAAGAGATAGCAAAATTACATGAAAAGATAACAGTTTCTTTTTTTTCTAAGTTAAAGGTAATAGTTTTTGGTGTTTGTTTAAACTCCACAATTCTTTCGCTGGATACGGATGGTATCTCCATCACAGATAGCTGAAAATTGTCCCTGATTGTTGCACTGATGGAATGACCAAGTCCAACAAGGTCGATCACCACCCCCCACCCCCCATGTTGCTTTTAGCATACAATGTTTTTCTGGTTCTGTTCATTTCGCAAATCCTTCCAGGCTTCCCTGAATTCCCATCCCTCCTGGTTTCTAATAGAACAATAGTGTTCCATCACACACACACACACACAAACACACACACACCCACCCACACACACACACATATATATATATATATATATATATATATATCACAGTTTGCTAAGTCATTCCCAATTGAAGGACATTTACTTAATTTCCAATTTGTTGCCACCACGAACAGGGCTGCTATAGATATTTTGTACAAGTGATGTTTTTACCCTTTGTCATAATCTCTTCAGAGTATAGACCCAGTAGTAGTATTGCTGGATCAAAGGGTATGCACATTTTTGTTGTCCTTTGCACACAATTCCAAACTGCTCTCAGAAAGGCTGGATGAGTTCACAGCTCCACCAACAATGTATTTGTGTCCCAAAATCCTACAATACCTTCCAACATAGATCATTGTCCTTTCTGGTCATATTGGCCAGGCTGAGAGATGTGATGTGGTACCTCAGAAATGCTTTAATTTGCATTTCTCTAATAATTAGTTAATTAGAGCAATTTTTCATATGACTATGGATCTCTTTTATTTCCTCATTTGTAAATTGCCTTTGCTTGACCATTTTTTCAATTTGGGAATGGCCTTTTTTTTGAAAATTTGATTCAGTTCTCTGTATATTTTAGAAATGAGTCCTTTGTCAGAAATACCAGTTGAAAAAAAATGTTTCCCCTAGTTTGATGTTGGTTACAGTGGTTTCATCTGTGCAAAAGCTTTTTAATTTAATGTAATCAGAATTATTTAGTTTGTTTTTTTAATGATATTCTCCATCTCTTCCTTGGTCATAAACTGCTCCATTCATAGATCTGACAGGTAAACTTCTTCTTGAGCTTCTAGTTTGCTTCTAATATTGTTCTTTTATGTCTAGATCCTGTATCCATCTTGATCTTATCTTGGTATAGGGTGTGAGGTGTTGCTCTAACCTAAGTTTCCTCCCTGCTAACTTCCAATTTTCCCAACACTTTTTTTTATCAAAGAGAGTTTTTATCCCAATAGCTGGACTCTTTGGGTTTATCAAACAGCAGGTTACTATAATCTTTTCCTGCTATTGCACCTAGTCTATTCCACTGGTCCACTACTCTCTTTCTTAGCCCATACCAGACAGTTCTGATGATTGATGCTTCATAATATAATTTAGATCTAGTAAAGCTAAGCCACTTTCTTTTGCACTTTTTTCATTGAATCCCTGAAAATTCTTGACTTTATTTCTCCATATGAAATTCCTTACAACTTTTTTCTAACTCATTAAAGTAAACTTTTAGAATTTTGATTGGTAGGGCACTAAACAGGTAGTTTAGTTTTGGTAGAATTGTCATTTTTATTATACTAGCTCAACCTATCCATGAGCAGTTCATGTTTGCCCAGTTATTTAAATCTGATTTTCTTTGTGTGAGAAGTGTTTTGTAATTGTTTTCAAGAGGTTTTTGAGTCTGCATTGGCAGATAAACACTGAGGTATTTTATAAGTCTAAAATTACTTTGAATGGGATTTCTCTTTCTAGCTCTTTCTGCTGTATTTTGCTAGTCTTTTATAGAAATGTTGAGGATTTATGAGGATTTATTTTATATCCTGTGACTTTGTTAAACTTGCTAATGATTTCTAGTAGTTTTTTAAGATGATATTTTGGGATTCTCTAGGTATACCATCATGTCATCTGAAAAGAGTGTTTTGTCTCTTCCTTTACAATTCTAATTCCTTCAATTTCTTTTTCTTCTCTTATTACTAAAGCTAATATTTCTTATACAATATTAAATAGTAGTGATGATAATGGGCATCCTTGTTTCATCCTGATCTTTTTGGGAATGCCTCTAGCCTCTCCCTATTGAATATAATGCTTGTTGATGGTTTCAGATAGTTACTGCTTATTATTCTAAGAAACAATTCATTTATTCCTATACTCTCTAATGATTTTAGTAGAAATGGGTGGTGTAGTTTGCCAAAATTTTTTTCAGTATCTATTGATAAAATCCTATGATTTCTGATAGGTTTGTTATTGATATAATTGATTATACTAACAGTTTTCCTAATATTGAACCAACCCTGCATTCCTGGGATAAATCCTACTTGGTCATCTGCTATGAATATTTTGCAACATGCATGACTCTCCATTTTTTTATGATTCCTTCTGGATATAGTCTTATAATTGGAATTGTTGGGTTAAAGTATATGAACAGTTTTATTGCTCTTTGGGCATAGTTCCATATTACTCTCCAGAAAGGTTGGATTCATTCACAACTCCACAAAAAAAGGCATCAACCTCCTAGTCCTCCCACAAACTCTCCAAAATTGATCACTTTCCCTTTTTCTCATCTTGGCTAATCTAATAGGTGTGAGATGATTTTCCATTGTTGTTTCAATTTTTATTTTCCTCTAATCAATATTGATTTGGAGCATTTTTCATATGATTATATATAGCTTTAATTTCTGCATTTGGAAACTGTCTCTTCTCATCCTTTGACCATTTATCAGTTGGGAACTTTTCATTTATCTCTTGAGTCTCATGTTTGAAGATCAAATTTTTTGTTCAACTCTGACCTTTTCATCAGGTGTTTGAATGTCACCTATTTTGTTCAATGACCAACTTTTCCTCTGAAAGAGAAGGCTGTTTGTTGGATAGTTTATTCTTGGTGGCAATCCATGCTCCCTTGCTCTCTGGAATATAATTTTTCAGGTTCTTCAGTCCCTTAATGGTGATGCAGCCAGGTCCTCTGCAATCCACACTATGGATCTTCTATATTTGAATTACGTCTTGTGGGCCTCTTGCAGGATTTTCACCTTGATCTGACAATTCTGGAGTTTGGCCACACTGTTCCTTGGTGCTTTCATTTTGGAATACCTTTCAGGAGGGGATAGATGTATTCTTTCAATGCCACTGGGATGTCTGCTGCTCACAACAAGACCTTGGGGAGAGCTGAGAACACTTGGAGCTATTTCTGTATTTGTACTGGAAAATGTCACGCTTGCTGACTGGAATGCTGGGGGGGGGGGGGTCATGGTTTGGGACATCCAGACCAGTGGAGCTGACCAAATGCTTTTCCTGGGCAGACTTGCTGGATCTCTCCCTGTGACCCCACTTGAGTCTTCCCAGTCTGCCCACCTCAAAGGCTTCCACTCCCATCACAGGTTCTCAGGTTAGTCTCCACCTAACCCTGCCACCTGGACATTAGGGCACTGATCTCTGTCCTGGGCATGGTCATGATCCCCTGTGACAGACCATTCTGGAATATGTTCCCCTCTCTGTTCCAAAACCTGTTAAGTGGTTTGATTCCTGCCAGTTATGAGGGAAAGCCAGGGGAGCTTAAAATAATGCCTGCCTCTCTCTCTGCCATATTAACTGGAAGGCCTCTGTTCTGATAGTGACTTCTACAACAAAAAGGAAATTTGGAAGTAAGAAAATGAATTCCATTCATTATCTGTATTATTGAATATTCTCTTCATTAATCTATACTGAATGAAATTGGGCAAGATAAATTCTCCTTTGAATATGGAGAGTATGAGATACTTAGGGGGCATCCAGTTCAAGATTCTGATAAGCAGTTAATCATGTGGGACAGGAATTCAGGAAAGAAATTAGACCTGGATAGCTAGATCTTGGAATCATCTATATTGTGTGATAATTGAACCCAGCATTACCCCCAATTTTGAGATTTTACTTATTGGTGAAGATTTATAAAATAATATTTATTTTATTGCAATTATGTGTTATGAATAGACTTTTTGATGAATAGGGATAAGCAATGAAACTATGATTAATACATGCACACACACACACACACACACACACACACACACACACACATATATATATATATATATATATATATATATATGTATATACACATATATCCTCCTCCTCCCTCACTGTTTCTTAAGATGTCTTTGTCAAGGAGAACAACCTTCTGAATGAAGGAGATTCAGTCCTTCACCATGACTATATGAATTATCAGTCTCTTTGAAGGCTTGCTACACCAAGCAAGAAATCCAAAGAACAGGTCCAATCAACAGAAAGAGATCAACAAAGCACTTAATTTAGCATTACTGAAAATTGTACCAAACTAAAAAGCAAGATAAATATTAAATGAAATGATTTTCCATGCATAATTAAGAACTGACAATATATCTCCCGTGGAAAAAAAATTTAGCTAGTAGAGCCCATCACAACTATTCAGATACCTTACATGGGATGGTAAGGATTTAGTCAGTTTTTACTATTATTCCTCAAACTTTATCCCATCATTTGTTTTTATGTTTTATTATGGGGGGAGGGAAAATAGTAAATAAAAGTCAAACATTTACAGCAAATGTTCTCTGTGTGGTTCAATAACTGAATCAAACTTCCTGAGGCAAGGCCCCAAACTCATGGAAATTACATGATTTATAGAGATCTTCAAGCACAGCCTAGAAATGGTATATAAAAAGACTGTGGTCAATAGTGCCATATTAATCATAAAAGCGTCGACTTGCTGCAAGTATTAAATAAATTTAACTTTTATAGGGTCTCCTGAAGTAATATCCTTCAGGGATAAAATGCACTCCTTACCTTCGCTGTTTCACTGCAAATAACACACACACACACACACACACACACACACACAGACACAGAGAGACACAGAAAGACAGAGAGACAGGTAGGGACAGAAAGACAGAGACAGACAGAGACAGAGAGAAGAGAGCAAGAGAGGCACATGGGCAGACAGAGACAGGGCCTGAGAGACAAACTGAGGAAAAGACAGAAATAGAGATAAATACAGGAGAGACAGAGGATAAGAGACCAAAAAGAGACAGAAAGAATTCATTTTTTTAGAGTACAGAGAATATTTAATCTCCACCCAAAGTAGTCAGCAGGGTAGCTAGCTGTGGCAATGGTTAGAGCACTGGACTTGTAATCAGGTAGGCTCACCTTTAGAAGTTCAAATCTGCTCTCACTTAATAAATGAATAACACTGAGCAAGTTACTTAACCCTCAGTGTCTTTCATAAAAATGAGCTGGAGAAGAAAATGGTAAATCAGTCTAGTATCTTTGCCAAGAAAACCTCAAAATGGGATCATGAAGAATCATCCATGACTTAACAACAAGAAAACAAAGCAGTCAGTGAATCAAATTTAAGGATCCCTGCTTAGAGTATCCTTTGGGCCTGGATCTCTCTGTCTCTCTGTCTCTCTCTCTTTCACACACACACACACACACACACACACACACACACACACACACACACAAACAAACACAAAACCAAACTCAGCATATCTTAGTTTGGGTGTTTTATATTTATTTTTCAAGAGAACCCAGGTTTTCCTGAGTATGTTGTTGACAGAAATTCTGAAGAGTCTTTTCAGCATGTCTACAGAGACAAGAGGAAGTGGCAGATTTGAAATCTCCAGTAGTGACTATGTGAATCATATAGAACATTACATGTGTTCCTGCATCCTCTTACATAGATTTTACTGGTCTTAGTTGCTGAAACTTTCTTTTTTTGGTTAGGAGGTAGGATGGAAGAAAGGAAAGAGGGAAGGAAGGAAAGGAAGGAAGGAAGGAAGGAAGGAAGGAAGGAAGGAAGGAAGGAAGGAAGAGAGGGAGGGAGGAAAGGGAGGGAGGAAGGTAGAAAATTTCCTTGATTCCTTTTGCTTTCTTTGTTTTTACATCCTTCGCACTTTAAATACAGTATCTCCATTGAACCCTCCCTGATAATAGAAATAAAAAGTGGAAAAAGTCAGGTAAAATCAATGAACAAAGTATCTGTCACAATATATTCACCATTTTGTTATAATAGACTCATATCTTAGTAACAAGAAGAGGCAGTACATTTTGTTTTCCATTCTCTGGAATGATGATCAATGATTATAATTTTTCTTCATTCCATTGTCTTTCATCATTGCATATGCTGTCTTGGTCAAGTTGTGTGTGTGCTGTCATTGCTCCATTTCCAGTCTTTTCAGATGCATCCTCCAATGCATTCTCCCCAAAAGGGGAGCTGGGAATGGCAGTATGCACCTTTTAGATTTGTTAATATACAGATATGTCTATTAACTACAGTTATGACTTTTGTACTAAAACAAGAGTCCTAATGTGGGAATTGGCTCCTCAATTCAGCGAGAAACATTCAATGAGAGCTGACTAGAGGCAACTATGTGGCACAGTGTATAGAGAGGGAACCTGAAATCAAGAAGATTTGAGTTGAAATGTAGCCTCAATACTTATTAGCTGTTTGACCCTGGGCAAGTCCTAAACTTTGTATCAGTTTCACCATCTGTAAAATGACCTAGAGAAGAAAATGACAAATCACTACAGTATCTTTAATTGAGAAAATCTCAAATGTAGTCATGACTGTAGTCACAACTGAAATGACTGAACAATACCCAAAGACTTTTCATTATTTGAACTATTGTAATCTTATTTGATTCTCAAAACAACCCTTCAATGTAGATGTGACTTCTCCCCCCACCCGTTTTTTTATACATGAGGAAAATGAGACTGAAAAATATTAAGTGAGTTGGTGAGGGTCATAGTTTAATAAGTGTCTGAGATCAGATTCAAAGGCAGGTCTTCCTACCTCTAAATGTTATCTCATTGAAAATTATCACCCGAGAAATTTTATGTGACTAAAAAAATAATTTCAAAAGAGATATAATGCCAAAGATTCCCTAGATTTAGAATTGTGGATAGTAGATTTAACATTAAACTTGGAGTCAGGGAAAATGGATTTAAATCCAGCCTGTGGCACTTACTAGCTATTTGACCATGCATAAGTTACATGAAAAATGTTCTACACTTGGCTACAAACCAGGATATAGTGGACTACTGTCTGACTGTATGCAAAGTGCTATATAAATGTCATTACTATCAAGAACAACATAGAATGTGCCATATCCCATTCTAGTTTCTCTTACATCATCTACTGGACATTTCAAACGGAATGTTCTGTAAATATCTCTAACTCACCATGCCCCATTATATCTTCTTCAAATAACTTCATTTTTTCCTAATTTCACTATTACTGAAAACATCACCCATCCCTAAGCTTCATAGACACTCAAGCTTTGCTCTCTTTGAAACTTCTCACTCTCTATCTTTTTTTTAGGTTTTTGCAAGGCAAACGGGGTTAAGTGGCTTGCCCAAGGCCACACAGCTAGGTAATTATTAAGTGTCTAAGACTGGATTTGAACCCAGGTACTCCTGACTCCAGGGAGAGTGCTTTATCCACTATGCCATCTAGCCACTCCTTCTCACTCTCTATCGTTCCACAATTAAATCTGCTGCCAAATTTTTCATTGTTGTCTTTACATCTTCCATATTGCTATACTACTCTGTACTCACAGAACCACTACTCCAGCATTCCTTCTGTAATAGTCTTGAAATTTGTCTATTCATCTCCAATCTCTCCCACTTCAATCTATCCTTGATATAGAAGCCAAAGTCATTTTCCAAAGTGCAAATCTGACCATTTTACAGACACCTCATTCTAATCCTCCAGCCCTGTGCCTCAGTAAACTCTAGTGACCATGCTTACTTCCAGAATCAAAGAAAGTCCTTTGTTTGATATGAGAACACTTTATAAATTGACTGACATCTTCATACCTTTCCAGTATTCTTAGATATAACTCTGTTCTAAAATCCAGTCACATTGATCTCCTTGATGCTCCTCTGACATAGTAATCTATCGTCAATCCCTATACTTCTAAAGTTTCTGTCCCTCCACTCTTAGAATTCTCCCTGTTTTTCCTTCCATCTCTAATTCCCTCGATTCCTTCAAAAGTTAGCACAAATCCCACCTTCCTTAACAAACCTTTCTGATTCATAACCATGGATAAGGCAACAAGAATTTAAGGATTTAGTAAATTATCAGCACTAAGCTAAATACCAGAAATAGAAATGATGCTTGTCCACCATTCTCAAAGAAGACCATGACATTAAAGAGGTGAACCATGACAAGGAAGTGAATTGGATTTGAGTGAGAGGGTGTTGTGCTAGGTCACCATAATCACTTTCACCTCTGGAGCTATCTGGTTCTAGTGCCAGATATGAATCAGAATGACTGAAGATGGCCCTCAATGAGAGACCATTCAGGTTAAGTGGTTTGCCCAAGATCACACTAGGTAGTTAGCATCAAATGTCTGATGGCAGATTTGAACCTAGGTCTCCCCGGATCCAAAGCTGATATTCTATCCATGGCACCCCAAATCTGGTCTCAGGCACCTACTACCTGTGTGACCTTGGACATGTCATTTTATCCTCATCTTGTAAAATAAGGATCATGAAGCATTGGGAACCACTGAAATGACTCAACAACAAAAGAACTGGAAGAGGCCTCAGAGGTTATGACATTCAACACCTTTAGAAATATAAATAAAAAGAAAAGGAATGAGAGTCTTTGTCCTCAAGGAGAATATACTTTAATGGGGAAGGATAATAGACAAAAGATAACTGGGAAGGGGTGGGATTTCCCCATCTTCTATCCAATTTAGGTAGTACCCTGATATTGAAATTTAGAAAATCAGAAGCACGGGTCTGGGGCATTTCCAAAATGGAAGGACCTGGAGGAAACCATCAATGGTGAAAAGTGTCCCTATGACATAGGGGTCTTCCAGGAAGATAGATCCACCAGAGTAGGCAATGAGGTCCCAGAATTTGAGTGAAGTTCTAAGATATAACCACAACTGAGCAGAGGTATTGAAGTCCAGAAAGTCAAGAGGGGAATGAATTTCAGCCAACCATGGCCAAAAATGGAAGGAGAAGAAACTCACCAATGGGAGAGGGAACCTAGCATGGTGGAAGGATTTTCGAGGATGTGGAGACTGATGTTGTATACTAATAGTGTTTTCCTCTCTGAGACCACCTCCTATCTATTCAATATACATCTTATTTGTCCTTGGTTATTTATACAGTGTCTCCCCCATTAGAAGTGAACTTGAGAGCAAGGGATGGATTTTTTGTGTTTCTTTTGTATCTCCAGCACTTTCAATAGTGTCAGCACATAGTAATACATTCTCAAGTAATGATTGCTGACTGGCTGAGTGAAGGTTATGAATCTAATCATTATGATTCTGTTTCAGTCTCCAAAACATTTTTGAAAGGTGATTCTCAGACCTTTTTTCAGTTTGATATTGTCTGTTTTATACCGTTTGGTGATGGTGTAGTGGATAGAGTGTTGGAATCAGGAAGAACTTAAATTATGTCTCAAATATTACTAACTTTTTGACTTTGGAAAAGTCTCATCATCTATCTGTCCAATTTCCTTATATGTAAAATGGAAATAATAGTATTTATCACTGTTTTGTTTCAAAAGTCAAATGAGGTAATATATATATATATATATATATATATATATATATATATATATATATATGTCAAAACTCTTGGTAAACCTTGATGCTTGGACTTGATTTTCAAAGAGAATCAATGATATCATGGTATGATGTCTTGACTTGATTATGAATAGGATTTAAGTGAGGCAGAGTTGCACAAAGTCACCAGTTTCACTCTCTCTTCCAGTCATTAAAATTCAGTGACAAGACAAGACAAAAGTCAAATCTTAAAGGACTATCTATATGGTAGTTCTTCTTAGTAACAGAAGTAACAGTGGCAAGCCATAACAACTCTAGAAGTAACTGCTCCACTAACAGTTATAATGATCGTAATAATCATTGCAGTAATAGTAGTAGCAGCAGCAATAGTACTAGTATTGGAAATATTAGTAATTGTGATAGTGCTTGTGGTAGTGGTAATAATAGAGGTCATGATCATTTTAGTGGTGTTAGTGATTTTGGTAGTGACAGTAGTAATAGTGGTAGTTATGGGGCAGCAAGGTGGTACAGTTGATTGAGTTCCAGTTTTGGAGTCAGGGGGACCTGAGTTCAATCTGATCTCAGACACTTAATAATTACCTAGCTATGTAGCCTTGGGCAAGTTGCTTAACCCTATTGCCTTGCAAATAGTTGATAGTGGTAGTAGAAGTAGAGGTAGAGGTAGAGGTAGTACCAAATTTCCCAGAAATTAAGACTAGATTTAAAAGAATTTTTACTTCAAAAGATGCATCAAAGCTTATTTTCAGGGGATATCTTATTTTTTTCATGTACAACAATCTACATTTTTCTCAAATACACAAATCTACATTTATTGATGTATAACAATCTACATTTATTCAAATACAGTCACATCATGTTTTGGAAAATTGTCCTAACTCTCCAAATTCCAACCTGAATTTCTTGTGACTCCATTTCCTATAGCACCATTGACCATAATCTCTCATGTCCAACTCTAGAATTTTCCTTAAATGAAAAACTTCTTGTCCATGTCACCTAGTGTTAGTGCATTAGCAACACAGCTGTCAGTGACTTTATTCTATGAATTCTTCACCTAAGTCACAACTTCCTACAGACTGGACTTCCCATTGTTTGTTTCCATGCTGATTTCTCTCCTTTCTATTTCAATGTAGTCATTGATTTCATGTGCAAATGGTCCTTGAATGACTTGTCTATGGCAATATCAAGAGTTTGGAGATAGGCAATCATTCCTGTGGGGAACATTATTTGAGCTCTGCTTGTCTCTGCAAGGAACTTCATGTGGTTAGCATGACAAGTGCTGGCTGAATCCCAGATTAGCAGACCTCTTTGGTCACCTGGCAATATAAATGGTAGTATTAAATTGACTCACTTCCTTATAACTGTTGCTTTTGTGGACTAGACTTTTTCTGTTTCAAGAGCATAAATACCTGAAACATATTCAATCTTATCTTTCTTGCCCTTAGTAACGATTAGAGGTGGTACTTTCTTTCCATCCAGACTTATCCATTGCACATTTTATTCATAGAATGTTGTCTGTACTCCAATTAATTGGTCATTCAGCAATAAATTTTGAGCAATAGGCATTTACCTCTCTTCAAAGGTTCCTGCTTGGAAGTATTTGCAAATACTTATCCTTTGATTTATCATTTATTTTAAATGTTAAAGGTAATAATATTATTTATATTTAATTATGTATTAATATTATTATTTTATAATCCAATTCATCAGTCATTTATTACAACAGACATACTAAATGCATTTGTCTAATTAGCAATCTTAACTACGGCTTATTTGGGCAGTATGGTTATATTAAGAAATCCTGAAAAATCATGCTAGGGCTTATTTTTGGAAAATAGGAGGAAGAGGATGAGATAGAGAACAAGTAATGGCAGTAAAAATAGGGCTGTCTGCAAAGGAGAGTGCCATCTGTAACCAGATAAGGAGCTGTGGAGTTTGAACAAAGTTCAAGGACTATTCCCTTTAATTTAGGAAAAAAACCAGATATCTTATTGTCTGATCTTGTTACCTCTTAGACTTCTTGTCTCTTCTTTAAGGATATGATTTCTCTCTCATCACACCCAATTTGGATCAAGGAATAACATGGAAACAAATTAAAGACTGACAGATTGCTTTCCATGGCGGGGTGGGGGAAGGGAAGTAAGATTGGGGGTAAAATTGTAAACCTCAAATAATATATTTAATAAAAACAAATTTAAATTTAAATTTAAAAAATAGTAGCAGTAGAAGTTGTAATAGTAGTAATAAAAGTAAAAGAAGAACTAATAGGAAGAGGATGAAGTGTAATAGTGGCAGAAGTGGTAATACTTCACCTCTTAGTAGAACAAAAATCTTCCCAAAGTAGAAAAATTTTAAAGTTATGTACATTTTTAATGAATTCATTTAGCAATATTTACTAATACATATTCTATATGTAATTCCAAAAATTCTCACTTTTATTACATTAAGTAGCTATAATTAAGTAGAGGTGACTCAAATTTTGTCCCAGGGTACGGAATCTAGAGGTTACTGATAGCTCTTGCAGTGCAAGGGAAAAAAAAAAGATACCCGAATTTAACTTTTGGTAGGAAGAATAATTGCTTAAGATGGAACATTACAATATGACCTGCTTATTTCCTTGGCTCTGGTCACATACCAGTTAAGTTTTATCCCAGGTCACCCTTTCTTGTTCTACTTGGTCACTCATCCAGATGATTATATCCGAATCCAAATGCCAGTTATAGCTCTTTCTGGTAAAGAATTGACTGTTGGTTAATTGACAACTTTTTTTGCAAAAGAATTTTGATATGACTTCTGTATTTTCCATTGATTGTAGGTTTTTTGTTTCTGGGTGAATTGCTCGTGTGTGACATGTAGAAAACACCTGTGATTCTATGAAACCAGATACTATCGCTATCCTCTAGGAGAATATAACGTAGTGGAGATTAATAAATGAATTTTTAGTGAAATCTTTACCTTTTTCCAATACATTCTTTCTTGGTCCCATTCCCAGTAGGTCATTCATTTTAATCAGAATTTAAAAAAAAAGAAGGTAGGGGACAGTTTGACAGAACCAAGCAACACTTTGATAAAATCTGACATTCACACCTACATTCCTCCAACTCTGCAAAGCAAAAAAAAAAAATCCCTTTGGAGGGGAGTAGCAGAGGGGGTAATGCAATAGTTAGTGTCATTGATCTCACACTTGGAACTGTACATTAATCATAAACAACAAGAGGAAATGCGCCTAAAGCAATTGAAATGAGAGTTGAGCTTCCTATTGGAAACGGTTGGCTTTGATCTAGGCAAAGGGTTTTCACTTTATGAGGATTGTCTTAAGAGAACATGGTAGAAAATTGAGTATGTGGGGAAGGGACAATTCCACAGCCATGAGGCAGGAGCCCATGAGATAGGAAAAAAAGATAGAATGAGTCCTAAGACTGGCACATAGTCTCTAATAATTAGGCAGTTTGAAATGAGTGCAATAGTTTTTCATTTAAAAAAAGTCCATCCACAAAACTGAAATCCTAAATATAACAAGTTAAATGATTCATTGTTTTTTAAACCTGCCTATCAGTTGTCACTAACCCTCTTTTGTCATCTGTGAAATGAAAAAGGTTGAAAGTTATTCTAGTCTTAACCCTATAATCCTCAAATCCTATAAGCCCTAAATTGTAAAATAGCATCTAAGTAGAGAGCCCCATTTCCACAAAAATCTTCCCTAGTTTGTGCAATCTTAGAGAAGTGGGGTTTATTATGAAGCTCAGAATCTGTTTGGATTACTACTGAGGTAACAGGGAGAAGACTAGCTCTTGGGGGTCAGCTGGCATTTGTGCCAATCCTAGGCTCTGCAGTAATTGATCTTTCAAGTCAAATCATAAGTACTTTAACTGTTACTTTTTTTTGAATCTCAGTCACCTCATTAAGATGTTAGCACCATCTTCTTTTACTCATTTTTCTTTTTTTTACTTAATGTTATTTTTCCCAATTATATGAAGAGATAATTTCCAGTATTCATTTTTGTAAAACTGTCTCCCTCCCTCTTTTCCTTCCCCCCTCCCCAAAGACAGTTAGCAATTTGATACAGGTTATTATAATGCATTAATCATGTGGTGAAAGAAGAATTAGAACAAGAGAGAATAATCAGTATTAAAACAACAGATTTAAAAAGTGAAAATAGTATACTATAGTATCACTCTTTCTCTGGATGTTGATGACATTTCCACCAGAAGTCACTTAGAATTGTTTCTGAGCACTATATATTGATGAGAAAAGTTTTAGTCCACCCATAATGTTTCTGTTGCTCTAAACAATGTTCTCCTGATTCTGCTCATTTAACTCAGCAAAAGTTCATTTAAATCATTCCAGGTTTTTTTGAAGTCTGACTACTCATCATATCTTCTAGAATAATAATATTCCATTATATTCATATACCACAACTTGTTCAGTCATACTCCAATGGATGGACATTCCAATTACCAATTCTTTCCCACCACGAAAACAACTGCTACAAATATTTTGGTATGTGTGGATCCCTGTTCCTTTTTATGATCTCTTTGGGATAGATTTAATAGTGGTATTTTTGGATCAAAGGGCATGAACACTTTGATAACCCTTTGAGCATAGTTACAAATTGCTTTCTAGAATGGCTGAATCAGTTTATACCTCCACAAGCAATGCATAAGTATTTCAGTTTTCTCACATTCCTCCAACATTTATCATTTTCCTTTTATATCATACTGGCTAATCTGATAAATGTGAGATTGAACCTCAGAGCTGTTTTAGTTTGCATTTCTCTAATAAATAGTGATTTAAAATATTTTACAAATGACCATAGATAACTTTAATCTCTTCCTTTGAAAACTTCCTATTCATATCTTGGACCATTTATCAATTGGGAAATGACTTATATTCAAGTAAAGTTGACTTATTTCTTATGTATTTTAGAAATTTGGCCTTAATTAGAAACACTCATAAAAATGGTGTCCCAACATTCTGCTTTCATTTTAATCTAGGTTGCATTGGTTTACTTTGTGCAAAACCTTTTAAAATTAATGTTATTAAAGTTATACAGTAGGCATTTCGTAGTGTGCTCTTTTCACTCATAAATTATTTTTCTTTCCATAGATTCTTTGTATTCTATGTCTAAATGTCTAAATTATGAACCCATTTCAACCTTTATATGCTGTGAGATGCAATGCCGATGGCTAGTTTCTGCCATATTATTGTCCTAAAGTTTTTGTCTTTTTGTCAAAAAATGAGTTCTTATCCCAGAAGGTGAAATATTTGGTTTTATCAAATAATAGCTTATTACAATTATTTACTACTGTGTCTTGTGTAACATTTATTTCAATCATCCCCCAATCTCTTTCTTAGCAAGTACTAAATAGTTTTAATGATTGATACTTTATAATATAGTTTTGCATCTGGTATGATTAGGCCACCTACCTTTTCATTTTTTTTCATTAATCCCCTTTATATTTTTGGAGCTTTTTGCTTTTCCAGATGAATTTTATTATTCTTTCTAGTTCTATAAAACAATTTTTGGCAGTTTGATTGGTCTGGCACATGGTTTTATACATTTATAGAAGTTTCCACTGATATCAACTCATCAGTCACGGAAAGAGAAATCCCCAGGTCATTCATTTCCTCCTTAAACTCAATTTAGGGGGAATCTGATATTGATGAGGAGGAAGCAATCATGATCAATATTCTAGAGTGAACAAGGACCTGCCTCAGCATAGGGCAAAGTAGGATAGGCAAAATAGAGAATTAATAAATGTATCTTCTATGAAATATTCTTATTTATATATTTTTAAGATGTGAAACTCAGAGAAGCAGAGAGGGGGGAAATTTCCAAAACTAAAGAATTAGTCAGTAGCAGAGCTGGGATTTATAGTCCTCCAGCTACAAATACAGTATTACATATATTAAGAAAGTTGTTTCATAATCTCAAAATGCTACAGTAGCCCTTTGCCCAAACTATAAGACTTCAAGAATTTATGATTTTATTTGGATTGTCCATTAGTCCCATCCCAGCCCCCAAACATCTCTCATGAAAATTATTGCTTCTTCATGCTTTGTGCTGGGTTCCAGAGTTGCACTGACCAAAAAAAGTCTACTTTGACTAAAATGCTATTCCCTGCAGCTAATGACCACCAAAGTTAGGTATGCTGATCCACAAACAAAAGACATTTAGTCCATCACTGAGACTTTTTAGCTTGATAAGATGGGTCTATATATATATTTCACTAGCATAACCTGTGTATAGCCAAAGACATGTCCAAACCAACAAGAGACATCAGAAAAGGACATTACCAAAGGTGTATATATAGTAGATATTTCATAAACGTTTATTTAATGAAATGACTGAAAATAGAGGAGACAGAGAAGTACCATTCAAAGAGGAAGAACAAGGAGAGTTCACTGTCTTAAAAGCCAAGAAGGAAACATTACGAAATCAGGTTGAAGTACCCATAGCTTCAAATGTTGCATGGACTGGGGGAGAAAAAATATTCAACAAAGGTCATGAATTTCAACAAGTGGGTTATTGGTGTCCCTTTAGGTATCATTTTCAGTAGTGTAAGTGGGGGTGGGTTCCAGGGTGGGGAATGGCGGGAAGAGATGGACTGCAATTCTTTCTAAAAATTCAATTAATGAGTGGATATTAAAGAAATTGAAGGTGGACATACATAGATTTCTTTTTGGAAATGTTTAACACTGAAAGGGAGGAGAGGGAGAAGGCAATAGTAATCAGAGGCTACTGAAAGAAATTAGTCAAGACAGTCTATAATAAAGTGCTAATTGTTGGATCTGTATAATAATCACATCAGCTTTTAATGCAGCTGAAAATACCAGCTGGTCCCTGCTACAGTGCTGTCAGCGGAAAGAATGCCAGACTCAGTATCACAAAGACTTGGGTGTGAATCTTGT
Source organism: Macrotis lagotis (assembly GCF_037893015.1). Classification (NCBI taxonomy): domain Eukaryota; kingdom Metazoa; phylum Chordata; class Mammalia; order Peramelemorphia; family Peramelidae; genus Macrotis; species Macrotis lagotis. Next base: position 47,883,121 of record NC_133659.1, read on the forward strand.
CCCAGATGCTCATTTTCTGCATCCTCCTTGTTGAGTCCCAGTATTCCTGAGCTTCATTTTTTTCCATCTGTAAAATGAGAATTACAGTAACCCTTACCCCACAAGGTTATTAAAACTATCAAATCCTTTAATACATGGGGGGAAAAAAAGCTTTGCAAACTTTAAAGTATTATATAAATGTCAGAGCTATTGTGAATGTTGAAGATTCACTGACAATCACAGGAAATTTCTAGAACATTCCCAAATATGGTAAATCACACTGCCTGGCTTTTATACATGAGCATATTTGTGTAGGTATATATTTGTAGGGTGTGTGCGTGTGTGTGTGTGTGTGTGTGTGTGAGGCCAGGAAACAAGATTGATGCCATCACTTTATTCCTTTTCACCATATTGAGGTGTGACATCATATATTAAATGATCAATCAGTCGTAAATAATGTTTACTCTGGATTAAATGCTAAGATTTTCTTTTCTGTCCAGGAAAATTCCTTGCTTTCAAGAGATTTGTATTCTGGTGGAAGGATTCATGGAGATGAACTGCTACAAACAATACACCTACAGAGTAGGCAGTAGAAAATGAAAGTTAAAAACATGGGTCTACTCATCAGGGCATCTAGGTTCTGGTTTCAACTCTGCCACTTGGCAGATATGTGATCTTAGGTAAATCATGTAACCTCTCTAGGTCCCATAGGTTACCAGTAATCTTTTTATTCTATTTACCTCACAGTATTATTATTATTAGTATCTCATGAAAGATATATATATATATATATATAGATATATATATATATAGATATATATATATATAGATATATAGATATATATTAATGAAACACTGAAAACTTATCTGTAAATGGCAAGCATCATCTTACCCTCTTAAAATTGTCAGAAGATGGCAAGTTGGGTAGAATCAAAAGTCGGATGGGAGTGAACCATTTCAGGTCCCATTTTTCAGCTTCAAGTCTTAGGACAAAGTCTTTCTTCATAGGTAAAAGGAACAGTCACATTCCCCTTAAGCCTTCCACAGTTCTATGGCTATCAGAGAAATGGCTAATTGAGATATATATATATATATATATATATATATATATATATATATATATATATATATATATGGAGAGAGAGAGAGAGAGAGAGAGAGAGAGAGAGAGAGAGAGAGAGAGAGAGAGAGAGAGCCTCTTTCTTTCTTTTTTTTCCTCCTTGATTTGGAAACAACAAGGAGAGCACAGCAAATAAATTCCTTTTTTGATATAATTTTTTTAAAAAATTCTATCTAAATTTCATGAAAGCCTTTAAATATTTATCTACCTGAATATTCATAAATTACACATTTTTCCAACTGCCCTTCTTGGAAAACAAGACACAGCCTCTTTCTAAAACCATTTACAAAGGAATCACATTCAGCAGCATTTCCTTCCTTAGCTATGCTAGGTAGAAACATGTACGTAGTTGAGGCTGTTTCGCCTTTATTCTGTTCCTATTGGCCTTAGATTTCATTTAGAATTGAGGGACTTAGAAATGAACTTTCTCCTTTGACCATTCAGCTTAGCATTCAGAGCACTTCACCTGGAACTTGGATGATGGTTTAAAATGCTACAAATTCAAGTATTTAATGAGAAGGTTAGCTATTGTTCTTAAAGATCTCTTTGGATGTGTTGATGCATAGTCATTCTCATATCAGTCACCAGGTTGTTTTTATAGGAAACAGCAGCCTAATATGATCAGAATAGCTTTAGCAGAATCTGAGTCAAACAGTCAGGATCTCTGGCACCACAATGACAGCAGGACAGGAGCAAAGTTGGATATGGAGCTGTCAAGTCATAAGGAATGATGCTAAATATTGCAGAATTTGTGTTTTGCCAGTTTTGCAGGCCAAATGGAAATTAAGTTGACTCATAATATGTGAAAAACGTTGACCTTAATTGAGAAGTAGCATGGAATGGTGGACTGAGTCAGCTCCCTATCAGTCTCCACTCTTGTTTAAGTGTTGTTTCTGAAAAATAGTAATGACCATAGGAAAGTTAATTGTTTTAGGAAAACCATCATCATCATCATCATCATCATCATCATTATCATCATTGTCATCATTGAACATTGCCAATTGGGGCTGCTAGGTGGCGTAGTGGATAAAGCACCAGTCCTGGAGTCAGGAGTACCTGGGTTCAAATCCGGTCTCAGACACTTAATAATTACCTAGCTGTGTGGCCTTGGGCAAGCCACTTAACCCTGTTTGCCTTGCCAAAAAAAAAATTGCCAATCTACATTAGTGGACTATTTTATATTGGGAGTTTCTGAAAAGTAAAATTTTAAGTTTGCATAAAATAAGTTGTCCAATATTTCACAAAATTTTTCTAATAAGAATTTAACCAATATTAATCTGTTCAAGTGACGTATTTTATGATATAATTTCTTTTCTAGAAAGAAGTAAAGTGGAATCTTCATTTTTTTTAAGTATACAAGAAATTACCCTCTGAATATTCATTAACTTTGAGAATTTGAAAGGTCCTCATTGGTTATCTAGTCAGATCTATAACTCAGAAAGAATTCCCACTAACATAACAAATGATCATCTTGTCTCTATTCAAAGATATCCAATGAAATGGGGTATGCTAGTTCCTTTTTTATTATTTATTCCCAAATTATATGTAAACACTTTTTTCAATATTTATTTTTGAAAAGTTTTCTCCATTCTATACTTCTTTCCCTGCACCTAGGCTAGCAAGTAATCTAATAAAGATTATACATGTACAGTAATGTTATTTTTATTTCCATATTGGTTCTTACCCTTCATTATTTTTTTTTAGGTTTTTGCAAGGCAAACAGGGTTAGGTGGCTTGCCCAAGGCCACACAGCTAGGCAATTATTAAGTGTCTGAGACCGGATTTGAACCCAGGTACTCCTGACTCCAGGGCCAATGCTTTATCCACTGCGCCACCTAGCCGCCCTCTTACCCTTCATTATTGAAGAAGACCAAGACTATGTTGGAGACAAATGACAGTATGTTCAACTGTGGTTGATCAGACTAATATGAGCTTGGAATATTCTACCACAGGTTGGACACAAATAGGTCCCCAAACCTGTGTTGTTTATTATAAACTTATGTATGTTATATTTCCATTGAGTTGCTTCAATTCTGACTTATTCATAGAGTGCAGCAAACTCAATGATGAGGACATGCAATGTTGGACAGTCTTGTGCCAATGTCTCCTAGTTTGTACAACTGATTTTAAAGTCCTTAAGAGGGATCCGCAGGGTGTCTTGGTACCACTTTTACTGACCCCCCCACCACATGTGAACTCACTGTGTGAGCTCTTCATAAAATAGTATTTTTGGCAAGCATACATCTGGCATTCTATCAACATGTCTAGCCCATAGTAGTTGCATTCTCTGTAGTAGTAGTTTAGCTCAGTAATAGTAGCTTAGTAGTAGTAGTAGTTGTTTAGCTCAAGAAAGGACCTCATTGTCTGGTACCTTTTCCTGCCAGATGATCTTCAGAATCTTCCTAAAACAATTATTTAAAGTAAGTTTTTATTTATTTGTTTATTTATTTTGAATTCCACAACCTTTCCCTCAATCTTACTTCCTCCCCCCCCAGAAGGCCGTCCTAGCCTTTACATTGTTTCCATGGTATATAGTGATCTATGTTGAATGTGAAAAGAGGAAATCATACCCTAAAAGTAATAGTCTTTGGTCTCTGTTCAAACTCCACATTTCTTTATACATTGCTAAAATATTCTTGTTTAAGAGCAAACATAATACCCCTCCCCCACAAAAATATAGAACCTCATGAGAAATAAAGTAAAAGAAAGAGAAAAAAATGTGTTTCAGTCTGTGTTCTGATACCATCAGCTCTGTCTCAGGTGAATTGCATTCTTCATCAAAAGTCCATCACAGTAGCTACCTCCATACTTTTTCACAGTTGCTGCCACTGACTGTAACTCCTTTCATCCATTCTTCCCTAATACCATATAAGATGTTCTCTCTTTCCCTTCACCCTGTCCCTTTTCCAAAATGTGCTGTAGGGCAGCAGAATGGTACAATGGACAAAGCACAGCCCTGGGCCAAGAGGCCCCCAAGCCCACATACCACCCCCGGAGACCCAGCGAGTATCTGGCCCCATGGTCCCAGATAGCCCATCCAATCACGGCACCTTGCAAAAAGTAAAAACAACAGTACATTATATGTGACTATTCTCTCCCATGATCTACCCTTTCCTCCATCACCCACAACACCCCTCTTCCCCCTGTCCCCCTTCTCTCTCTTTTTTACTCCAGATGTCTATACCATATTGAGTGTGTATGAAGTGTGCTGGGGCTATTCCTGGGAGGCTGAAGTTTCTTCACTTTGGCGGGCTGCCCCTCTAACTCTGTGGAAAAGAGTTTTTCCACTATTTGCTGCTCTATCAAATGAGGAGGCTCATATGAGCATTATCAGCATCATTTTTCTCTACAGGAAAACATACAGTTCATCATCATTAAGTCCCTCTTAATTTACCCTTCTCCTCCATTTTCTATGCTCCACCTGAGTCATGGATTTGAAGGTCAAACTTTCTGTTCAACTCTGGTTGTTCCAATAGGAAAGTGTGAAAATACCTTGTTTCATTGAAAGTCCATCTTTTCCCCTGGAACAGGATGTTCACTTTTGCTGGGTAGTTGATTCTCAGTTGCATTCCAAGCTCTTTTGCCTTCCAGTATATTATATTTCAAGTCCTACCAGCCCTTAATGTAGTTGCTGCTAAATCCTATGTGATCCTGACTGCAGTCCCACGATATTTGAATTGTGTCCTTCTGCCTGCTTGCAATATTTTCTCTTTGACTTAGAAGTTCTGGAACTTGTCTGGGGGATTGTTATTTTTTTTTTGGATCTCTTTCCAGGGGAGATCAGTGGATTCTCTCAATTTCTATTTTACCCCCCCTGCTTCTAGGATATCAGGGCAATTTTCCTGTGTGAATTTTTTAAAAATGAGGTCAAGACTCCTTTCCTGATCATGACTTTCAGGTATCCCCCAAATTTTTTAATTAACTTTCCTGAATCTGTTTTCCATATCAGTTGTTTTTTCAATGAGATGTTTTACATTTTCTTCTAATTTTTCATTCGTTTGGTGTTGAAGTATTGCATGTTGATTTCTCATAAAGTCAGGAGCTTCCTTTAGCTCCATCTACATCTTAAGGATTTGTTTTCCTCAGAGAGCTTTCTTATCTCCTTTTCCATCTGACCAAATCTTGTTTTTAAAGTATTCTTCTCCTCACTAACTTTTTGAACTGTTTTATCTATTTGACCTAAGCATTTTTTTGGATCTCCCTAACTAAGCTGCTGACTTCATTTTCATGTTTGTTTCCTGCATCACTTTCATATTTTCCCCAATTTTTCTTCTATCTCCTTTACTTGAGTTTCAAAGTCTTTTTTGAGGTCTGTCATAGTCTAAGCCCAACTTCATTTTTCTTGGAGTCTTTAGATGCAGAAACTTGTTTTTCCTCATCTTCAGATTGAGTATTTTGATGCTCCTTGGGATCATAAACAAAGTATTTGTCAGTGGTTTGGTTCCTCTTTTTTTCCTCTGTTTACTCATTTCCTCAGCCTGTGCCTGGCTTTGGGGTGCTTCCTGAGCGTTTGAGCATTATTGGGACACCACCCCCACAAGGATTTCCATGTGTGAGATTTTGACTGCTCTCCTGGTCTGAGAATCACCACAAGTGTACCCCGTTGCCATGGGACTGGGGGGGGGTCCCTGTTCTTTCATGGGGGATAGACTGTGACCAGGATTTGGATGTGGTCAGAGCCCCAGAGTCCTGATCCAGGGACAGAAAACAGACCTGGGAAGTCTCTCTCTACTCCCCTACCTTCATTGGGCTGAGCACTCAAGGTATAATTGCCTGGAGGCTCCTGCTTGCTACCTCCTGCTTCTGTTTCCTGGATTTAGGCATGTTGACTGCCTGGACCCCACAGATCTGCTGACTGCTGCAACTGCCCTGAGGGCCTGAGCTTTGGGCTCACTCTAGCAGAGATCTCCCCTCTGATCCTCCAAGTTATGTCCGATGCTCCCAGGGCTGCAGGTGAGGAATCTGCTTCTGCTGCTGAAAGGCAAGGCTTCCAGGCATTTTGGGGCTGTTCCTGGAAGGCTGAAGTTTCTTCACTCTGGCAGGCTGCCCCTCTAACCCCATGGAACAGAGTTTTTCCAGTATATTCTAGGTTTCCTTAGCCTGGAGAATTGCCTCACTGGATCTTTCTATGGCTTCTGTCTCTCAAAAATGTAGTTAGAGTCATAATTTTAAGATCTTTGACATTTTAGAGAGAGCACCTAGGAGAATCTCTTCTCCTGCCACCATTTTGGCTCTGCCCCACTAAGACAATTTAAATGGAAGAGATAGAGTTTTCTGACATGGCACTGGTAAACTGCCCGGTTTCACAGGCATATATAGTAATGAAGTCAATACAATGGCTCTGTAAGCCTCCAAAATACTGAGCTAATTCTGACAATGTGTGTTTGTACCTCATTGTCAATGTGTAACTCCCTGGAAACAATACTGCCAAGGTTAATGAACTTGTCCATAGAATGCAATATTTCTCTATTTGTGGTATTCAATGGTTCTACATAAAATTTGGTGTAGTATATGCTGATGGAATCTGTTTACTTAGTATTAGTTGTTAGACCAAAATTAGTATAAAATATTAGACAAAATTAGCAGAGACTAAAAGGGCATCTCAGCTTCAGAGAATGTAATGAGTGTACAATTACAACTGCAAGCAGAAAAGCATGCCCTCCATTTTGGTCTTGGCTTGTAGCTTTTTCAAGTTGAAGAATTTACCATCAGTGCGGTAGCTGACTTTGATGTCATGTTCATCTTCAGTGAAGGCATTTGATAACATGGCTGAAAACATCATAGTAAAATGTTTGGAAGCAAGGACCCATCCTTGTTTCACTTTGTTGGGGACTGGGAAATCTCTAGAGCTTTGTTCACTATCCAAATCCCTTCCAAGCATGCCATCATGACACTGACATAAAATACTGATGAACTTCTCTGGGCAACCAAATTTTGACATAATTTTCCATGCCTGACAGTATCAAAGACCTTGGTCATATCTACAAATGCTATATGCAGACCTCTGTTTTGTTCCTGGCATTTTTCCGGGAGTTGCTGGGTAACAAACATTATATCAGCTATTCCTAGACCTTTTCTGAAGCCACATCAGGTCTCAGGGAGATGACCACCTTCCAGGTGAAGGATCAGCCTATTGAGAAAGAGTCTGGCAATAATCTTATCAGCAATGACTAAAAGACAAATACCACTATGCTTGTCCCAGAACGATCTGTTCTCTTTACTTTTATGGAGTTGGATGATGGAGGCATCCTTGTATTCTTGGGGGAGAACCTTGTCACACCATATGAGTTGGAAAATTTCAGTCAGCTTTTGGAAAAACAGTACCTTGTAGAACTCAGTTTGAATAGAATAATCATCAGGTGCTTTGCCATCTAATGGCATTCAAAACATCTTTTTCATTTGGAACTTCAACTAGAGATAGATTGACTTCAACTTGAGGTAAATGGTCAATGACTTCTGTGTGGATTAATGATGGTCTGTTAAGAACATTATGGGAGCATTCAGCCCAACTCTCTGGGATCATGTCCTTATCATCAATCAATATGGATCCATCAGCACAGAGTAGTTGAAATGCACCACCAGCTTTTGACCCATAAATAGACTTCAGGGTATCATAAAAGAACTTTGTTACTGTCTGCATAAAACTGAATTTCATCTGCCTTCTTACTGAGCCAAAAGTCCTGCAATTCTCTCTAAACTTCACTTTTGCATTAATTTCCCTATTAGCAGCACTCTGAAAGAAGAAAAAGAATATAAAGGGAAAATTCATGAGAAGACAAAAGCAAAAAAAAAAAAAATAAAACAAACCCAAATTTAAAAAAGTGAAAATAGTATGCTTTGAACTACATTCAGGTTCCATAGTTCTTTTTCTAAATATAGATAGAATTTTCCATCAATGATCTTTCAGAATTCTCTTTGAGTGCTATACTGAGGAGAATAGCTAAGCCAACCATATTTCATTAACAAACTGTTAATTCTGTTGTTATTATGTACACTGTTATATTGTTATTCTGTTGTTATTCTGTATTGTTATTATGTACACTGTTCTAGTTCTGCCTACTTCACTCACCATCAGTTCATTTAAGTCTTTCTAGACTTTTCTGAAATCTGCCTGCTCATTTTTTCTTATAGAGCAATAATGAATGTACTACTTCTTAAGGCAGTCTGCTCTACTTATCCAGGACTCTAAAAAGTTAGGCCATTTCTTACTCTCCTGAAATTAAGTCTAAATTTGTTTCATTTCAACTTCCACTTACTGTTTGTTCCCTTTAGCCAAGAAGAATGTCATGGTAGACTGTGTGGAGCGAGCATGAAAAGATACAGTTGGTGTCATGGGATTAGGGATAGGGTAGAAGCAGGTAGAAGAAGGCCAATAAAAAGAGGAAGAACCTAAGCTTTTAATAAACATTTACTATTTGCCTGTCACTGTTGTAAGATATTATTATCCTCTTTTTTTTCAGTTCAGGAAACCAAGGCAAATAGAAGTTAAATGTCTTACTCAGGGTCACACAACTAATAAATATCTGAGTCTAAATTCAGCATTCTATTCATCAATTCGACTGGAGAGATAAAAGGTGGCTATGCTAAGCAAATAGTCTCCATTAACTTGATTGACTTCTCTTTTGGACTCTGATGAGAGCAACCCAGGACTAAGCTGACCTGATGATAAAGTTCTCACCCAGAATGCAACTTTCAACCCCTGCTTTCCTGTCTTCTATAGAGAGTTCCATACTTTTTTTCAGCTCAAATCAGAACATAGGATATGTAGTAAATCAAATTCACAATAATGGCAGTCATGACTTTGAACATTCATTCATCAGGGAATGCTGAGTGAAGGAGGGTAGAAGACAATTTAGAAAATATCCCATGGACCTCAGAAAACCTAGTAAAAAGTCCTCCTTCTCTCCCTCCCTTCCTCTCCATCGGCCTTTGTAAGACTCACAGATGTTTTCTCTCAGACTTTCATCTTTGCTTCCCTCCATGACCCTTCCCCTCGAACTGATTCTTGTTTTTGACTTTGAATCTCAGTCTCTTGACTTGGCTGTAACTAACACCATATTCCTGTTCACAGACCATCCACTTGAAGATGATTGTTTTACACCAACATCTGAGAACCACCTCCTCTCCTGACCCTGACAGCTACCACTCCTTATTGTATGTTTAGAAGGAGGAGGTCAGAGGCTCCCAGAGAGAAACATCTGTGCCAGGGCCCGCTTTCCTTCAGCAGCTCTCTTAGTTTCCCTAGGATTTTTCCCTTACTGTTAAAGCAGAATTTCTCACTATTTCCACAGAAACAGGTTTGGACCAAGTCACCATAGCCCTAGTTGATATAAAAATCCTAGAATTAGCTAGAAGGAATTCTAAAAGTTAATAGATAGGGGGAACAACACATAGGATCTGGAGTCAGGGAGATCAGTTCTAATCTGACATCAGACAATGTGATCCTCAGTTTCCTTAATTGTAAAATAGCAGTAATAGTAGCACCCATCACATCAGGGTAGTTTTGATGTCCAAAATAAAATAATATATGCAAAATGCTTTGCAAATCTTGAAGATTCAGACATGGAATAGACTTTAGGTATCATCTTTTCCAATACTGTAATTTTTTTTATAGATGAGAAAACTGAGACCCAGAGTATGACTACCAGCATATTGTTACATAGATAGTAGATGAGCAAACTATTCCTTGAAAATGGATCTTATGATTCTCAACACCGTATTTTTTTCCATTACACGTTCTTTCTGAATATCTGTGATGTGTCTAAAGAGTGAGGAAGATGCTTTATTTAAATATCTCAGTGTACAAGTTTTGTGATTTTAAATTAATATCAACAACCTTGACCCAGTCCATCCATAAGGTGTCACTGGATGGTCACATTGACTGTCACATAACCATGAGGGGAAGCAGGGGAGGTATTTCCTTTATTGGAGGGCCTGCTTCCCATTCCAATAATTAGCACCTGATTCAAATTTAAACAAGGGCTCTCTTACAGGGCCAGCATATGGTTGTTCAGACCCAAACTAGATTACCAGGCTCCATATGGGCTCTGGAATGGGACAGCTTTTGGGCTGAGGTTTTCATTAAGCAAATGAAAGCCAGAGAATTTCATTTTACTTCAAAGGTGAGGGGCCCAATAGCAGCCCATCCTGTCACACTGAGAGGCAAGGACATTATTAATGGCAGTGATACACCAGAACTGGGGACCAGAATGTATAATGTTTGCCAGTAGATTCCTGGAGGTTCAGTGGAGACATGGAAGCCATGCCAAGGGACAATCCAGATAATCCCCAATCTCCTGATAGACATTCAAGCAAACTAGAACTACCACCGAGTCAGCTTAAATTCATCCCACAGTTGAAATAGCTTGTATAAGATAGGAAGCTCAAGGCTTATGGCCCGGAAGAGTTCTCTATCATTTGAGCAGTGGAAAAGTTATGTCATCACCTTAAATAGGAGCACTTAAAATTATTATTTTATTTTATTATGTAACAAGTATTTATTCTATACTATCTTCCATGACCCATCCACCCCTCCAAAGAATGGGAGAAAAAATAGAAAATAAAAATCCATTTGGCTTACGATAATAAAAGCTAACATTTATACAACATTTTAAAATTTGCAAAGTGCTAGATAGATAGATGATAGATAGATAGATAGATAGATAGATAGATAGATAGATAGATAGATCAGAACTACCTTAGAGGTGATCTAGTCCACAATATTTAGTTTACCTAAAAAAGAGGTGAAATCCATGGCTACTAATTCTGCCTTCTGAGTGTTAAAAGAAAAAAAAAATATTCATCTCTCTTTCACACAACATTCTTTTAAGCACTTGAACAAAGCTCTCCAGGCTGAAGTCATCCAATTCCTTCTGACAATGTTCACATGGAATTTACTTGAGCATCTTCACCATTTTTATTGTCTTTCTTGGGACACTCAAACTTAGCTAAATCCTTTCAAAAGTTTGGAGCCCATAAATAAGCTTGCCTTTAAATACATGAGATAGCTAGGTGATCCAGGGCATAGAAGATCAAAGGAAGAAGGAAGGAAGAAAGGGAAGGAGAGAAGGATGAAGGGAAGGAAGCAACAAAGAAAAGAAAGGAGAAAGGAAAGAGCTAGTAAAAGAAAAAGGGAAGAAAGGAAAGAAAAAAGGGAGAGAAGGAAAGAGAAAAGGAAGGAAGGAATAAAAGAAGGAAGGAAGGAAGAAGACAAGAAGGAAATGAGGGAAACAACAAAAAATATTAAAAGACAGGAAAAAGCAAAATTTGCAAATGACAATTTTGTTAATACTTCCTTAAACTTAAAATATACTAAAGTATAATACACAAAACAGAAATCCTTGCTTTTATAAGCTAAATTATTTTATTTGTTATATTTTGAAATATTTATATTTATTAGTAATTTCTTAAATTCATAATTAAAATTATTTTAGAACACTTTTAAACCTATAAGCTTTAAAGATGTGAGGTATTCTTATTTCACACATCATGCTTTGACAAGCAGTATGTAAAACTGCCATGAATAGATATAATTTTACTTTTATATAGAATTTTACTACCCTTGCAGTTCTCACTGGGTAAGGTTAATTGGTATCTGTCCTATACTTGATACACTCAAATATCAGTACAAAAGCCTCACATTTCTGGAAGAAGAAAGGGGGAGTAAGGATATATATCAATACAACTAACCCATCTCCCATAAGAGGAACTTAAGTCATATACTCAGGATAAATTCTATAGCCAGAGGTCAAGGGCAAGATGAAAGTAATATAGATTGTGGAACTTTGATGGATCTGTGATCTCATCAATGTGGATACTCCCACATATCTAACCTTATCCTTGCCTGTTCATTCTTTTGTGACTGTTGCTTGTGGACTCTCAAAATCCTCTACAGGGGTGTTGCTTCCATATCTCTCTGTCCTTTGATTATTCCCTCTCATGAAGTAACTGGAAGAAATTCTCGCCCAACAAATCTTTCTGATGACATGCTTGATTTTGCCTTCCATGAGCATATTCTCTCTTTGAATAAATTGTGCCTACAATGAGTCCTTCTATTTTTTTTCTTATGATACTCAAACTGAATTCTTCAGAAATTGTGAGTTTCACCCATATCGTATCATTATAAGATTCTTTTAAAATCACACCTGTGATTTCTTCATGATAGGGAAGTCCAGAGAAAAAGATCAGCAATTTCTGTAAGATTTATGGTCTTAGTGCTTTGCTTAGGACACTGAGATTAGGTGATTTGCTGAGGATGACATGGTCAGTATCTGTGAATAGTGAACCTTAAACCTACAACCTTCCTTACTTGGAGGTCTCCCTGTTCATGTATACTATGATGCTTCTGTGGAGAAAATATTGGTGTTAAAATAATTCATTATTTAAAGTAGAAGCAAGGTGCAAAGGAATACATTTGGTCAAAGACTTTGTCAATGGAATATAAGTTCTGGTTAGATTTATCATTCTAGGTTCAGTTCCAGGCATGAAACGTAAAAGATCATGCCCAATAAATTGACCAACTAGTGATCTATTATTTGGCCCTAGCAAGATAATAACATTAAACATCTTTATATTTTGTGGGAAATGATGCCATAGAGTAAGTACAAATCACTTATATCCAAGAATAAGGTATCATTAGAGAAACATGGCTAATTAATGCTGTCAAAAAATGAGAGTCATTGTAAGCAGTTCAGATCATAGGATCACAGCTTCAGAGCTGAAAGAAACTGATCCCATCCTTTTGTGCATAAGGGAATTGTATAGATTTAGGATCAGGAGGAATTTTAGATATTAACCCTTACCACTAGTTCCTTTAATAGGTGAGAAAACTGAGACCAAAAGTGTCATGTGATTTGTCTGAGGTTACAAAGGTATATGGCAGAGCTGGAAATTGAAATCAGGTTTTCCTGTCTTCAAATCTACTGATTTTTTTCAACTGAATGTTGTTTGATTTATCAATTGTTCTTTTCCAGACTTAAAATTTCCCTTTATTATGTGCTTCTTGTAAAAACCACAAATAATCTCACACATGAAATATAACACAGTAACTGGCACCATGAAATAAAGGTGAAATGTGATCTTTCAAGGGGCTGAGGTTGTTTAGCTTTCCTTGTTTGTGGTTTAGGGGTGTAATTGAATATGTGCATGTGTTTGAAATATAAGTTAGACTGATATAGCTCTATACATTTAACCAGTGGAGATAGAAAGATGAAGAAGAGATTACCCATCACAGAGATGCAGAACTCTGCTTTCCACTCCTCTGCTAAGTATTTTAGCCCTTTCCTTACTCACTGAAAAGGTATAAATTTCATTTTCCTCGGGAAAGGGGGTGGACCAGATCCCAGACCAGATATCTATCTATCCATGCCAGAAGAGAAGCACCCATATTTATATTCTGTGGCAACCAACTACATAGACTAAATGGAGTTATAAATCTATCACATGAAGGAATAATATAGAAAAATTAAATAAACACATTTACTGAAATTTCATACTTACAAAGCCTTTCTTGACAAATATATCATTCACTACTTCCCTAAAAGACATAATTTTATAATGAGAAATTCTTTTAAAAAATTAAAAATAACTTCAATATTTATCAACCTATCAGCTAAGACTAATATTATTTGCAATCTTACAGAGTAATCCAACTCTACAACTCTCTTTATTTTGGAGGTTAAAACATGATATTAGAATTTTACAACATATCTAGGTTCTTCTGGTTAGTTTACTTGTTTGCTTTTTTTTCCTCGGCAATTGTTTTAATTGTTCTGTATGCTGTTTTTCTTGTCATATGTATTTAATTTCACATCAAGTCCCAAATCTATATGAAGGGTTTCAAAAAGGGAAATAGTATAATTAAAGAGTGTTGCTTTTCACAATTTCCATTCCTTTAAAATCTCCAAAATTTGGCCATCAAATTCTGCTTGAGCTTCTTGCAAACCACTATTTCTATAGACACATTGTATTTGACATGTTTTCATATCATTAGGAGATATGCTCCTAAAGAAGGGTTTTCTTCTTTTATATAATGTATATATTTTAGCTATTTTATATATTTAGGTTCATATCCAAGATTACATACCTATATTATCTTTCCTCTTTTGCAATTCTTCTTTCTTTCTGTATAAGTATGTATAGACACACAATACATCCAACATGATATATTTACTTATACACAAATGTATGTGCATATAAACTCATATATCCCTATTTATCTTCATTACAGAAATATACAGCACCATCTTATTAAACTTTGTTGCCATCACAAGTAAATCCTATTGAAAAAATCTGGGATGATAACACAGCATAAAAGAGAGTTGGGAGTGAAGGCAGTTATATTGATGGGGCAGAAGCCAACATAAGGAAAAGGACTGCCAGCTCCTCCTCCTCTTCCTAGGAACCCCAGATGAAGGAGGAGTAGTTTCTGATCCAGAGGGATGGATACAGAGTCAGATTTCTTTTCGTAGGTGATTAAAAGACAAAGTACAAAAAGTGTGGTATTGGCAGAGAATCAAGACAGATTACAAAGGGGGCACACAGAAAAAGATGAGTCCACTATAAAAGAATTTTTTTCCCTCTCTTGTAAAAGAGCCAGGGAACAGCTATAACATGAACACTTTTATCTAAAAAGAAAGAAATGAATGCATGTAATTTCTGGGTCACGGTAATAGCTCAGCAGCCAATCTCTGCTTCGGCCTCACAGAATGGGCCTATGACCTTGGCAGTGTCCTTTTATCTTCTGGCAATTCAAACACCTTAGTTTATGTACTGGGAGAGAGTCAAAGCGCCAGAGCTGGGGAGCAGTTCTAGAAGTTGGAATGTGATCATCTTTTTTGGTCCCTTGATACCCAATTGGTGAGAGAATCACAGGTCTATGGAATTAGAGCTGGACAGGATCTTACAGACTGTCATTTTGAGAGAACTGAGGCCTAGAGAGTTGAATGATTTGATCATCACACAAATTGTCAGTGCCAATCAACATTCATAGTTAGGTCTGTGAGTCTTACAATGAGAATCAAAAAGGAATTTGGAGGCTTTTAATCCTTTTAGTCCTTTTAATGACAAAAAAAATTGTTTAACTGCATCACATTTATAATGGTGGAAGTCATTCCCCATTGATAAATAGTCAAAGGATATGAACAGACAATTTTCAAATGAAAAAAATTAAGACTATATATAAATGTTGAAAAAATGCTCCAAATCATTATTGGAGAAATGTAAATTAAAATAAGAATGAATTATCACTTTGTACCTATCAGATTAGTTAAGATGACAAAAAAGGGAAATGATCAATGCTGGAGAGGTTGTGGGATGACTGGTGGAGTTGTGATTTGATCCAACCATTCTAGAAAGTAATATGTAACTATGCCCAAAGAGCAATAAAGCTGTTCATACCCTTTGACCTGGCCATTCCAATTCTTGGTCTATATCCAGAAGAAATCATAAAAAAATGGGAAAAGTTACACATGTTCCAAAATATTCATAGCTCCTTTTTTGTAGTGGCAAAGAATTGAAAATTGAGGGGATGCCCATCAGTTGTTGAATGGTTAAACAAGTTATGGCACATGAATATTATTTTTGTTCTATAAGAAACTATGAATAGACATAAATAGTCTAACTCTAGAGAAGCATGGAAGGAATGAAAAGAGCTAATGATGAGCAAAAGGAGAGAACCAAGAGATCAATGTACACATAAACAACAACATTGTAAGATGACCAACCTTGATTTAAGCAGCTCCTCTCAGCAATTCAGAGCACTAGATCAACCCTATTAGACCGGTTGTGGACAATGCTATCCCCATCCAGAGGAAGAAAAGCAAAAACAAAACCAAACAAAAAGAATCCTTCAGAATCTGAGGAACACTACATTCATTTTTGTAAATATCTCATGTATTTCTTTCTCTTATTCCTAATTCCTTATACCAAAATTGGCTAACCTGTAAACATAGTAAACACAAATGTGTAAGTACAATGTTAACCTGATTGTTCACCACTGAGGGGAGGCAGGTGGGAAGGGAGGGTGGAAGTAAATTTTATAACTTAGAAATATACACAGGTATTTGGATGAATTTTTTAAAAAAATTTCATGACATGTATTTAGAAAACTAAAACCAAAAAAATATAAAAAATATATTATGTCAGAAATGTCAAATAATTTACCCAAGGTCACACAAGTAATAAGTGTCTGAGCTGGGTCTCAAAGTCCAGTTTCCTGCCTCCAAATCTATTACTACCATCACTATAGCCTAAAGTATCAAATTCTGAAGAAGGAGCAAGTTGTTCAGCTTCAATGTGCACGGAGGGTCTAGGCTATATGATCCCTCTCAGCCCTAATATTGAGGATCATGTGAGGGAAAAAAAACAAGAAACAAACTTTGCTTTTTGTGTAGGAAATAGTTTGATTAATCAAAATGAATCAATACGAAAATATTGCTTCTGATCCCCAATTATTTTTTTCTGTTGCTGTCAAATGAGCTTAAAATATATTTTTCACCCTTTTTTATTTTTATAAGCCTAGATTTCCCCCACATTTCTTCACCTTTGTGACTCCAAAGAGCAATCTATTATAATATAGTTATGTTTTAAAAGAAGAAATGTGATAAAGAAGGGAAAATTTCCAAAAAAAGCAACCAATATACAAAAAATTGTTATTATATCCAAAAATGTCCATGTTGTACAATCCCTCCTTCTTCTCAAAGGAGGAGGATGAGGTGTTTTCTCATAGCTCTTCTTTGGTGACAACCACATTCTCGATAATTTCACAACTTTTATTGTGGAATCCTTTTTGGTTGATGTTTTCATTTATGATGAGGTCATTGTGTATATTGTCTTCATGGGCTCTGCTTACTTCACTGGGCATCAATTAATGTATGTCTTTCTATTCTTTGAATATATTCTGTTGATCTGGTGAGCAAACTAAGGGCAAGGTCCAAATTCAAACAATTATATAGTCAATGATTAAAATTAGGAGTGGATTATTTGATTCTGTTTGTCAATGTCATGCTATAGGAGAACATTATACATTATTCTACAGTGACCATTTCATTCTGATAAGACTAGAATTCTGAAGTGAATGGGGAGTTTATTATAAGATTTATATCTTTTTATTCAGGACCTGTTATTTTAATGATGTCCATCCTTTATATTGAAGTCAATCTAGCTTGAACTACATTCAGAGAAATGGGAAGGAGTTAAGTTTCCAATCCACCCAGAAACATCATTTTGATACCACTGATAGTTAATGTTAATTGGATTATAAAATGTGAACTTAGCATTTTGAACAGTTAAGATCTATGATACATATCATGTTTCTTCAGAGTTAGAGAGACTATGAAATGCTTGATCACCTTCAATAAGTGTACTTATCAATTATACCCTTAATTATTATTATATGTCAAAATAAGGTCTTTGAGAGAGCCCAAGGCTCTAAGACTAAGGGATTCTGATGAAATCGGAATTCTTTCAATTTATAAAAATTTGAACTGAAATTAAAAGTACAAGTTTTCTGATCTCTATTATTTTAAGTCCTCTTGCATTTCTCTCCCTTCCTGTTCCCCCCCTGCCAAAAAAAGACATTAATTATAATATAGGGTTATTTTATTCAAAAAAAGAAGATAAAGAGATTTAAAAAAAACTTCCCAAAATTTCAATGACTGTGAAAAATGTTATACCATAGTCAATTTATGAAGATTGTTCTTGAAGCGCACATTTTGGTCCAAGAAAAAAAAAAATTCACCCTGAGTCACAACTAAGGAAATAGCAAAGCACCGTTTGTCTCAATTGAATTTCCATTCAATTTAATCTAACAGATATATTCGATGCTTCTTTTCTACCACTCACTCTACTAGGTGCAAGGGATACAAAGATAACAATTTAATGACCCATACTCCCATGAAACTTAAATACTATGGTGACAGGGATAGCAGGGATACAGATCCTGGATCTCCACTATCGATACTGGTAACAGGAAAGTATCATGTAATAATTGACAGTAGAACTGTGCCTTAAAAGTTAAAAAAAGATTTGTTGCTAGGATTTTTTACAGAACTTTCATTTTCAGTTGTGTTCCTCCCTCCAAATAGTCTTTCTATGGATACCAAGGGAACCACAATTTGTATCCTCTCTGCTGTTAGGATTTTGGAGTATCTCTACCAGTGTCATCCAAAAACATTCAGCTTAGTGTCAAAAGATCTAAAATAAACCAATCAGTATATTCAATGAAGCTAATGTCCCAAAGGGCTTAGTGCCCCTTTGCTCAGTATCGGTCCATGTAATTTTTGTCTATGCTTCTCTAAAGTCCAGACATTCATGATTTCTAATAGAACAATAGCACTCCATAATATTCATTTACCATAACTTGTTCAGAGCATCCCCTCAATTTTCAAATATTTGCCACTACACAAAGAGCTACAATAAATATTTTAGAACATGTGGGACTTTTCCTATTTTTATGTTTCTTCTGGCCATAGATCTCATATTGGTATTGCTGGGTTAAAGGGAACGATCAATTTTATTGCTCTTTGGGCATAGTTCCATATTGCTCTCCAGAATGTCTGAATTAGTCAAGACAAATTTTAATTATTTAAACCATTGAAATCATGGGGTCATTGAAATAAAGCTTGAAGGAACCTTAGAATCCATCAAATCTCACCCTTTCATTTTGCATTTGGGTAAATGGGAAACAGAAAAGTTAAATAACTTGGAAAGAAGGAAATAAGTATGA
This sequence comes from Macrotis lagotis, assembly GCF_037893015.1. NCBI lineage: Eukaryota > Metazoa > Chordata > Mammalia > Peramelemorphia > Peramelidae > Macrotis > Macrotis lagotis. The sequence goes on from NC_133659.1 coordinate 47,901,945, forward strand.
ATTATAAACCATATAAGCACCTTCTATGTTCCAAACACTGTACTCAGCATTTTGCAAATATTTTCTCATTTTATTTTTCCAACAGCCTTTGAATGTTCCTGCTATTTTTATCATTCCAATTTTACAGTTGAGGAAAATTAGAGAAAGCGTCAAGATGATGGAGGAAGGGGAAGAACCAGGGGGAACCAAGGGTAACCCGTCCAACATTTTCCTCTAAAGAACTTTAAAAACAATGACCGAAATCAAATTTTAGAGCATTGAAACCAAAAAAGGTTGTGATAAGGTATTTTTTCAGGCATAAGACAACCTAGGAGGTCAGTAAGAGAAATCTGTGACAGTGGGGTTGGGGCCAACCCAAAGTGAACATGATGCCAACATGAGCAGCAGGCCTTAGAGGCCACTCCAACCAAGGTAACTGCAGCAGCAGTTTAGGGAGTTCTCAATCCAGGGACGGTAAGAGAATCAGACAACTGTTCAGAAAAAATATTATAGGGGATCCTTCACTGGTACTGGGTACAGCTGGAACTGATTGGCAACTCTATTTCCTATAACAGTTCGGGGTAGAAAGGAGAGCTTGTAGTCAGACCCAAGGAAACAAAGGCCTTGGTACCAGTTGTGAGACAGAGAGGAGCATTAGAACTAGTGGCTAGAGGCAAGCAGAAATGCTTCTTGAAATAAGACCAGAGCAGAGACCAAGAGAGCAGTCACCATACCTCTTTCACTTTGCACCATCTTGGGAGGACTAAAAAATTGCAGGCTCCCAGAACTAGCTTTGAAAACAAGAGTACTCAAAAAAGTTTGAAGCAGGAATAGAATTTTTCCATCCCCAGGTGAGAAGAACCAAACTTTAACATAAAGTTCAAAATCAAGAAATAGGCTAGAAAAGTGAGTAAGCAACGAAAATAGTACCTTGATTATAAATAGTAGCAGAAGAGGCCATTGACACACTCAGAAGAGGGCAACAACTTGAAAATAACTACAAAGAAAACCTCAAAAAAACTGCTAATTGGGCACAAGTACAAAAACAACTCCTGGGAGAGGTAAGGGAAGTAATCAGTAGTAAATAAATGGAGGGGGGAATGAGAGTAATGCAAGAAAATTTATGAAAAAAATTACAAGAATGGTAAAAAGAGTCCCAAAAATTCACTGAAAAGAACATTAAAAGCAGAACTATTTAAATAGGAAAAAAATACAAAAATGAACTGAAGACTTAAAATTATAGTTGGGCAAGTGGAAGTTAATGTCTCCATGAGACATGATAACAATAAAACAAAATTAAAGGAATGAAAACTGGAAGGAATTATGAAATATGTCTTTGGGAAAAAACAACACCCCTGCAAAATAGATAAAAAGAGATAATTTGAAAATTATTTTTGGTAAGAGAGGACCAACAAAAATAACATCATATTTCAAGAAATTTACAAGGAAAACTCTTCTAACATGCTTTATATAGAGAGGATAAAAGTAAAATTGATCACCTCCTGAAAGAGATGCCAAAATGAAAATTCCCAAGACGATTATAACCAAATTCAAGAGCTCCCAGGTCAAGGAGAAACTATTAAAAACAATCAGAAAGAAATCTATACTATAGAGCCACAGTCAAGATCACTTAAGATTTGACAGCTTTCACATTAAAGGAGCAAAGGTATTACAAAACTATATTCTGGTAGGCAAGGGAACTATAATTACAACCAACACTCAAGAATAACCTACCCAGAAAAACTGGGTGTAAATCTTTGGGAGGAAATGGATATTTAATGAAACAGAGAACTTCCAAGAATATCTGCTGAGAAGACCATAGTTGAATGGAAATTTGAGATTCATGCAAGACATATGAGAACCATAAAAAGTAAACAGGAAATATAAGAAATGCAATAAGATTAAAACTGTTTACATTCTTTTTTTTGCAAGGCAAATGGGGTTAAGTGGCTTGCCCAAGGCCACACAGCTACGTAATTATTAAGTGTCTGAGACCAGATTTGAACCCAGGTACTCCTGACTCCAAGGCCGGTGCTTTATCCACTACACCACCTAGCCGCCCCTGTTTATATTCTTATATGGAAAGATTATATACATATATATATATTATATACATATATATATATATATATATATATATATATATATATATATAAATCCTTAAAATCTTAATCATTATTTGGTAAGTTAGTTGTCAACATAGAATTGATATGTGTAGGAGCTAATTATATTGTATTAATTTTAAAAAAATGAAGGGATGAGAGTGATGCACTTGCAGAAGTGAGAAAGGAGAGTTAGAATGGAAATTTTACTTTATCTATATTTATATCAATATTGATATCAGAAAAAGAGGGGAGACCTATATGAACTAACTAATGAAAGGTGAAGTGAGAAGAACAAAGACATCATTGCACATAGGAATAACAATATTTTAATGATGAACAATTTTACAGGACATGATCAATGCAATGATTCAAGAAAATTCTGAAGGACTCATTAAGAAAAAAAATGCTAACCATCTGTGGAGAGAACTGATGAACTATGAGTGCAAACTGAAATAGAATTGTTCACTTCTCTCATTTTTTGGTGATATGATGAATATAGAAATAGATTTTGGAAGATTGATTAATGTAAAACTGCTTTTTTGTCTCAATGAGTAAGGAAAAGAAAGAAAGAGAATTTGGAACTCAAAATAAAAATTGATAAAAATATAAAAAAGGAAAAATAAAAAAAATGAGGAAGAGATTAAGGTTCTTACCCAAGGATTAGTTAGTCAACATTTGAGTCTGGATTCAAAGTTATCTTCCTGTCTCTGGTTCTATACCCAATCCATATCAACACCTAACTCCAAGTTTAGTAAAACACAAGCATGAAGTATTTGAGGCAAGAAGTGATCTTTCACTCCATGTACAATACTATTTACTATGTCAAACCTTTAGGTCTGTTGATGAAATCGTTACTTTGCTTAAGAACCAGTTTAAATTGGAAAAAAATTGCTATAATTTGATAATTTCTAGCCACACAGCACATCCTGAATATCATCAATCCTTTTCTTGATTCAGTTTGCAGAAATCTTCACTCTCCACCCAAAGTTACATTATATCTACTTTCCATAGATCATATATTTGCCAATTTGTTTCTACTAAGTAGAATATGAGATCTTTAAGGGCAGGGACCATTTCATATTTGCCTTTATCTCTCCCCTTGAATTGTTAAGTGGTACTGTTTCCTTTTAACTAAACATAATTTTATTGGTGTTGGGGTTTCTCAATGAGAAACTTGATCAATTAATGAGTCAGCATTACCTTTCAATATAATATGGTTTCAAAATTTATTAGGGACACTGAAAGATTGGCATCATGCATTGAATATTTTTCAGATAGAGATCTTGAACCCAGGACTTTCTAACTCTGAAAGCTGAATTCACTATTTCTTGTTGTCTCTCACCTGGGAAACAGTAGTTGCTTTTTGCACATTTCTTGAATTGAATTATATCTAATAAATGACAGAAGTCTTGAACTTTTCATTGATTCCAGGAAAATCTACACACCTATGAAATGACAAATACTAGAAGCATTGAGAATAGTGTGCTTCACTCAAAAGGTTTGACATGCATTTTTTGTCTTAGCATAATAAAAACATATTGTCCATGTTTTCATTAAAGGGAGTGGGATACTCCTTTCAGTTTATTAACTAACTTAGTTTTAAATATATTTTCTGAGTTTATTGTATTTTAATTTCTTTTGTTATATATTTCCCAATCATACTTTAATCTAGTGCAGATCACAATCATGAGTATTGTGGGCCAAATGGCCTCATATTTGATACCTCTCTCCTAGATATTCATATAAGGCTATATTTGAAACCAGTGATGCCTTTAGCAAACCACTCTCTGTGGAAAGAATAAAATAGTTGCTCAGTAAGTGCCTTTCTCTGCTCTTTGCTTTTCTTGTGACAAGAGATTTACAGTGGTAAAACGTTTCAATAGATATTTTAATTGGTGTTAATATAATTTTCTTGCCCAATTTCTTGTTTATGAAATCTTAAAAAAGGGTAAAGAATTATTATGAACAAAACTGTCTTCTAAAACTGAGAGACAGGGAGAATTATTTTTTTTTAACATTTTTGCAAGGCAGTGGGGTTAAGTGGCTTGGCCACACAGCCAGGTAATTATTAAGTGTCTGAGGTTGGATTTGAACTCAGGCACTCCTGACTTCAGGGCTGGTGCTCTATCCACTGTGTCATCTAGGCTCCCCTAAAACTGAAAGACAGGAGAGAATTAAATGTTTGAATAAAACATTATAAGAGAACCAAGTAATGAAAATCATTCCAAAGATGTGTAAGTTGGAAAATGGACAGTGGAAACGAATAGAATTTTTGCAGGAGTGCAAGATTCTCTTTAGGTTATTCTAACAAACTGTTTCCATCATAAAGGACAATAGAATCAAATTTTCAAGAACATCATAATCTTGAATGTACTTGTTTGGCAGGTAGAAATATCACTGAGAATAACAAAGGCAGGACAAACAGTCTTGTGCTAGAAGAACATGAAAGAAAATGACACAAGTATTTCTTTGGCATCATATGTGCTAGTCATGACATGTATCAACTTATCAAATCCTCAAAACAACCTCATGAGGAAGGTGCTTATGTTATTCCCATTTTATGGTGGAGTTTGTTTTCATTAAAGGGAGTGGGATACTCCTTTCAGTTTATTAACTTAGTTATTACTAAAATTAAGAAAATATTCATAATTTCATAACTATTAGCTCTAGAACCAAAGATAAATATCTTCCTGTTTGTCTTCTGATAAATCTTTTGATAAATTTAGGTTGTCACTGGAAATAATTATCAAAGAATAGAATATAAAATCCTGAGTAGAGATGATTTTCTTTTCCCTTTGTCTTTGCACAGTATCTGCCATAGAGTAGGTACTGAATAGGTAGTTGCTTATTGTTTGATTGATTTAAGTGAGTTTGAAAAACTTTTGAGAATATGTCATGACTTTGGAGTAATTTTATGCTTTTCATGAAGTAACCTTTGCTTAAGGAATTTCATTTTGGATAGATGAGTTTGAGAAGTCAGATTTAAAATAAGGTTAAGTTTGTCTGAAGCAAAGAGCAAGGTTCCACAACCAGGCTTGTAACAAGGGTATTAAATACATAATTGTGATAGATGATCTTTTTGAAAGTGTATTTTATGAAAGAGGTTGCCTGTGAATTTCCATTGTTTCATACGTCATTTTTTTCTACCTTCCATTTTGTCTTCAAAATCTAATGAGAGTTCAATTTAAATAGTTTGATTTCTCTAAAAATAATATATATATATATATATATATTGAATTTTTATTGAAGAATAGTCCAATATCATTCAAGATGGAAGGGATCTATTAGAATGTTTTATCCTACTTAACAATTGTTTTGCTTTATAGGTCCCAAAAGTTATGCTCCAAAACGTTGTTACTTGTACAATCATGACTAGAATCCATATACAAACATAAGTTCATATAAACATAAAATTTTGAACTATTACAGCAATATTCAATCACATATGTTTTTATCTCAAAACCAGTAAGCTATGAGTTCCAATCCTTATTCAGACATATATTGACTGTGTGATTTTGAACAAGTCATTTAAACATTTATAAAATGAAAATAAAAACATCTTAGTCTCCAAGTCACAAGCTTAATCATAGATACAAATGAATCGTGTATAATTCACTTTATAACTGCACACTGAATATATGCTTATATATAAATGTTTATGTGGGAATCTATCCGTGTATCTGTTTGTCTATCCATTCATTTTATTACTATTGTTCTTAAAAGAAAAATAGGGTAGATATATTTTATACAAGCATCTCTGCTTTGTATAATTATAGAAGTGCCTTGACAAAATTTAATCTGAAGGAATATAAGTAAAAATCTCCCAATTTTGGTTTTAATTTACAATATTGTTATTCCAGCTTTGATATATATTAGTAAACTAGTAAACATACATAGATAGATTAAATAGATAAATATGACGATGGTGTTGTATTTCCTTTTTGAAGAATACATAGATTACATAGATAAATAGAATGATGATGCTTGTCTTTCCTTTTTGAAGAAGACTATGACATCAGGGGAGGTAATAGCATGACAAGCATTTGAATTGGATGTGAGTGAGGAAAATTGTTCTAAGTCATCAAACTCACTTTGTCTTCTGGAGTCATCTGGATCCAGTGGCCAGATATGAATCAGAATCACTAGAGTTGGCCCTGGATGTAAGGGAATCAGGGTTAGATGACTTGTCCAAGGACACATAACCAGTAAGTATCTGAGGCCAGATTTGACCTCAGGTCCTCCTGGCTTTGAGATTGGTGTTCTCCCCACTGTGCCATCTAATTCAGATAGATGAATAGATATGGACAGACAATAAAATATTTACAAAGTTCCAGATACTGTGCTTAGGGCTGGAATCAAAAATACAAGTAAATAAGTCAGATTCTATCCCTCAGGGACTCCCATTCTAAGAAGAGAAGACAATACATAAAAGGGAGCTAATGAAGAGAGGGTGAAGAGTGTCTCTAGGTAAAAGAGATGAAATCATAATTTATTTTAAATCTGGATCCTGGACTGAAATAGTGGTTCCAGTGATAGAGCCACAGATCAGGAGAGTAGACTCTTAGAGAAGAGAGGTGATTGGCAAAAAGGAGGCAGAGTTTGGAGAGTAAGTTGAGGTGTGAGCGAAAATTAATGGAATTTTTTTGCTCTAATTCATGCCATTGTACATGAATGTGCAATGAAACCATACTGCTAGTCTGCATCATCACTTTGAACAGATGACCCTGGGTTCTGAATGAGTATTTTATTGAAGCACAAGCAAGATCAAGTGTTTTAGAAGCTTTTGGGAGGCTTTGAAACTATTTGGACCTCATGCTGGCATCTATTACCCAGAGACCACTCTAATACAAGCAAAAGAAACTCATTATCTGGCAACCAGAGAAATGGATATTTTTTCACCATGGAAATTCATGACACTAACTAATAAGGTATAAGGTTACATTCAGGGTCAATAGAAATAGCAGAGTTAAAAATAGAGTAAAACAATTGTTCAGAACAGAATTGAAGGACATACATATTAAAAGACAAGTATCCAGAGCATTACAAACCCAGGAGAGTGATTCATTTTGACTACCTGTCTAGGAGTAGGAAGTATCACAGAATCATCCAGTTCCAAGAGTTGATGGGATCTTAGACACCAGCTTATCTAGCCTTTGCCCAAACAAGAAGACCCTCTATAGAGGACTCAAGTTATCATCTAGACTTACCTTGAAGGCTTCCAATGAAGGAAATCTGGCTGCTCCCCAAAGGGTCTTTCTAATTACTAGGAACTTCTTACATCCAGTAGAAATTTGCAGCCTTCTGCATCCATCCTTTACTCCTAGTTCTGGAGCTATTCAGGATGTTTCATCTTTTTTCCACGTGACTGTCTGAAATAATTAAAAATAGCTGAGCCATTACTTCTCCATCTTCTCTTCTTCAAGATAAGTATTCCTTGTACCTTTAACAGATCCTGCTTTATTGAGTCAATAATAGTTCCCAACAAAAAAAAAAAAAAGCACTCATATTTTCATTAGAAAATGTAAAACAAATCAAGATCAGTGTCGGCCAAAACAGAGTAAACAACATTACCAAACATAATAAACAGGGATTAATTTATTGTGCAAAGGAAAAATAATGACTTCTTAATAACTATTGCAAGACAAATTATGTTAAAAGAAATCTAAAAAATTCAAACCTGAAAAATATCCATCTAAATTAGATCAAAATCTAAATGGTTGTGGATATGGTTTTGTCATTTCAGTCATGACTAATCCTAAGTGACCTCATTTGCAGTTTTTTTAGATATGATATTAGAGTGTTCCACCATTTCTTTCTCCAACTAATTATACAGGTGAGGAATAAAGGAAAATATAGTTTAGTGACTTGTCCAGGATTAAGTGACATGATTTAAATATCTACAGATTTCATTTAATTTCCTCTATTTGTGGAAAAGATGGACTTCAGAAAGGTAATCTTCAATTCATTCTCATTTGAAAATTATACATTCTAAGGGGTGGCTAGGTGGCACAGTGAAAATAGCACCAACCCTGGAGTCAGAGGGACCTGAGTTCAAATCCAGTTTCAGACACAAACATTACCTGTGTGACCTTGGGCAAGTCAGTTAGCCCCATTGCCTTGCACAAACCTAAATAAAAAGAAAGAAAATTATACATTCCACACTGATGTTGCCAAATTCCTGAGATTATATTTTATGGAAAATATAAGAACCCTGAATTCCCTTTGTCTATTACATAAAGGTGTGTTCACAAGTAGTATAGTAATAGATATGTTAAAGTTAGAAGGCATTAGTGATTAGACAAGACAGTTCTAACTTTTTCAGGTTCATAAAATCCTACATTTTCTGTACTTTGAGCACCCAATAAACAGATTAAAAATAGAAAAAAACACTTTTGGAGCAAGCAACAAACAAGGAACAAAAGCCATAACATCTAAGTATATATTCAAAAAATATGATATATATCTTGAAGAATGTGCATAAATGTTATTATTATATTCATGTCATGCATTTATTATACATATATTTTATGTATATATTATACACATATGCATGGTATATATGTATTTGTGAGCATATAGCTGTATCTATCTATATCTATACACATACAGATGCTATGATATTTGTTGAATTTAGCTTAAAGTTGCTTATCTTCAGATTCCAAGAGGAGAATCAAAAGGCATTCAATGGCTAACACATACAAGAACTAACTCTGTCCACTAAAAGAAAAAAAAGTTAAAAATAGTTGTCATGTAAATGTGTTTATGTAAATGAAGTCATGTGTTGATGGAGAGGTCACTGCTACCACAAACTTCAATGTGTTATCTTTAAGAAGACCAGACTTAGTAAGCAGAGCAAATTATGAAAGGAAATGATAGAAAGTGTACATTTCACTGTAGGCTACATAATATTTAGTACCTCCTGAATACCTAAATAGATATGATCTGGTGTATAATATTTTTGTCCTTTGTCCTCAAAGACTATGACATCAGGGAGATGTTATATCATGACGAGCACATAAATTGAATTTGAGTGAGGGGCTGCTGTGCTGTCACCAGGTTCACTGGTCAGATAGGAATCAGGATGACTGGATGTGCTCCTGGATTTAAGGCAATCAGGATCAGGTGACTTGCCCAAGGTCCTGCAGCTAATGAGAATCAAGTGAGGTTGAATTTGAACTCCTGTCCTCCTGATTCCAGGGCCAGTGTTCTATCTCCTGCACCATCTATAGAATTGTACAAATAGGCTCATTGCTTTTCATGGAATAACAGATGGGAAATTATTATACTATAAGGATGGACTTTAAAATAGCTGTGGAAAGTTCAACCAATCAAATGTACTAGCATAGAACCATTGTAACAATCAATCAATCAATCAACTTGCATTTGTCAATCATGTTATGACAGACACTATAAGAAGCATCCAAGATAAAAATAAGAGTAAAATCCAGACAACAAGGGCTGCAGCAACAATGATGACAACACAATAATCCTTGTTCTCGAAAAATGCAGTCTAATCAGGAAGGCAAAATGCAAACAATATATAGGCAGGATAAACTGGGATCACCTCAGTGCGACAATACAAAGACTAAGGAAAATTTAATGAGTCTTACTGAAACTCTGTTGAATTGAAGGAAGCTATGGTATCCAGTAGGCAGAGACAGGAGAAAGAAAGACTAGATATGGGGAATCATCCCTGAAAATATTTAGAGTCAAAAAGTGAGTTGTTTTTTTTGTGAGGAAGAATAAGGAGGAAAATATTACTGGGTTGATACACACACATATGTGTATATATATATATATATATATATATATATATATATATATATATATATATATATATATATATATATATATATATATACAAGAGAGTAGGACTTAAGAAGGCTAGCTATATTAGAAGGGGACACATAATGAAGGGCTTTGGAAGAAGGGCTTTGGATGCCAGAGTATTTTTCATTTGATACAGGAGAAATTTGCAATCCTCTTGAGTTTATTGATTAGAAGGACAAGTTAGGGGCTGCTAGGTGGCAGAGTGCATAGAGCACCAGCCCTGGAGTCAGGAGCACCTGAGTTCAAATCTGACCTCAGAAATTTAGTAATTACCTAGCTGTGTGGCCTTGGACAAGCCACTTAACCCCATTGCCTTGCAAAAACCTAAAAAAAAAAAAAGACAAGTTAAATGGTCACAATCACCTGGATAAAAGAGATGCATACAAACTTATTAACAGTATTGTCAATTGATGCCACTGAGCTAAATAATCATAAAGCCAGTTGCTCTGACCCTAAAACCCCAAACTCTTTCAACTTTATCAAGATTTTCAAGTAAGATGATTTCAAACTTATAGTAAAGTAAGCTGTAAGAAGAGATCTTAAGGGCTCCATTTTTCACCTGAATCTTGATATTTGTCCTTCATTCTCAAAGAAGATAATGGCACCAGAGAGATAATGGAATAATTTGTACATAATAATAATGTTTGTCCTTCATTTTCAAAGAAGACCACAACAACAGGGAGTTGATACCATGACACGCATAGGAATTGGATTCGAGTAGGGGGGAGGGGGCTGTGCTAAGTTACCAGCCTAACTTTCGCCTCCAGAGTCATCTCCACCTCCAGAGAAGGTGGCCCTTGTGAGGCAATCAGGGTTAAGTGACTTGTCCAAGATCACACAGCTAGTAAGTATATTAGGTCATATTTGAGATTATGTCTTCCCCACCTCAGGGTAGGAGCTTACAATGTTAATTAAGAGTAGGAAAAGTAACTTCGGGAAAGATTGTGGTTATCTAATGAAAGAGTAATGATCCATTAGGATCTATGACCTACATGTGAGTCTCAGCCATTTCCTATCTCTCAGACTTTTGGACACTCATGTAATTTTGATGAGTCTCAGTTTTCTCATAGGTTAAATGGGAAGATAGGACTAATTCATCACAAAAGATCCCTTTCATCTTTAATGCTCTGTGATTCTGTAATAACATTTTTAATCAGTAGTTTGGCAGAATTATTCTAACCTTGTTAGGCAAATTTCTGAAGGAATTTCTAAACGTGGGCCAACTGAACGTGTTCTTCCAAAGAATATATATCTGAGAAGTACAAAGACATTAAAACATTCCTTTTTGCACCAATTCCTTTGAAGCCATTATAAAAGTATTAGATTTCAGCAGCTGGTACAAGTAGCAAGTCAATCCCCAGCTTTTCACCTGTCAGATAGGTAAACATTATTAAGCATTCACTGGATCTTTGAGCCTAACATGGTAAGATATGACAACTCCATTGTCTCAATTCATTTTTCATGATGACTGAATTATACAACTTGAACTTAATAGTGCAGGAACATATAAATCACTGTGATTCCCAGTGAAAGTCAAGGTGGGGTGGAACGAATACTGGATTAGAGGACAAATGACTTGGCTCAAAGCTGTATTTCAACGGATTATGAATGCAAAGAGTCTTAAAGGCTTTCCAAGGTTATTAGAGGCAGCATATGTAGGTTGAGGGCTAGCAGAGTCAAGAGAGAGCTGGCCTTTATTCTGGGAAGTCCTGAGTTCAGATTCTGCCTTGAACATGTTCTGTTTATGTAATCCTGGGTAAATTGCTCTCAGCTACTCAGTAAAGCTCTAAGTTTCAGATAAAGGTGATTGCTTCCCCTATAGGAAGGGAATCATAGGTCCAGTCCCTCTACCTAGTGTGAAATGAAGCACGAAATAAGGAACCACTGTATCAGACTCCCACCAGAGACACTTACTTGCAAAGTGGACTTAAGCAAATCATTTTGCCGTTCTTGTGCCCACTTTCATCACAGAAATACATCTCTGAGGGGCAGCTAGATGGTGCAGTGGATAGATCATTGATCCTGGAGTCAGGAGGACCTGAGTTCAAATCTGACCTCAGACACATAATAATTACCTAGTTGTGTGACCTTGGGCAAGTCACTTAGCCCCATTGCCTTGCAAAGCTCAGAAATACATCTGATTTTAACTATGTATGGAAGTCTGAGTGAGGAAATTCTTCCCAAGATATGAAATTGTTGTTCAATTTAGAAAAATGACAGAGAAATGAAGAGAAATAGATAATAGACAGACATAGACAAATGAAAGATAATCAATGAATAGGTAGTAAGATAGAGAAGAGAGGAGAGAAGAGAGACAGAACCAGAGTCAGAGAGATAGAAAAAGACAGAGGGAGGGAGATACACAGTCAGGCAGATAGACTGATGAGAGTCAGAGAGAGAGACAAATGAAAGATAAACAATGGATAGGTGGTAAAATAGAGAGAGAGAGAGAGAGAGAGAGAGAGAGAGAGAGAGAGAGAGAGAGAATTGTCAGATTACACAGATTACATAGGGAAATGAGGCATGGTTACATGCTCAAATTGACAGAAATGTTATGTATCAGAAGAGGAAGAGCATGAAGCAGGATTTTCAGATAGATATAGCATTCTATTTTTAGCCATATAACAAATGCACACACGCACATGGTCTTATATGCATATATATGTAGTTATATAATGTCCAGAACTCACAATGACTAGAACAGGAGAACCCCTTCAGAGACTGCTGGGGATGAATTTAATGAGTAAACGAGCCCGACCACTCTCCGAGGATCTTTCAAATGTGCCTCTGTGGGATCAGTTTTGAAAAATAATATCACAATACAAAGCTGGGACTAACAAGTCCTCTCATAGTGACTTTGTTTCACAGAGTCCAGGGTGGGGAGGTGCAATGGCCTTTCCCAGGTGGTCACTAGGACCACCTCAAGTGTTGCTCGAGTGTTTATTAAGCATTTACTGACTTACTAGTAAGTAAACACTGGGAGAACTGCTGAGGATAAAGTCAGAAATCAGCCAGGGCTGCTCCCAAGACAGTTCAGGTTAATTGGGTGTTGGTGATGTTGTGTGTGTGAGGGGAGGCTAACAGCCCTGATAACCTCTTCTCTCACCTTCTTACCTCATTTCAAGACCACCTAATGGCCTGGGTGAGGCCAGAGGCCAGGGAATTTGTCTCCAATCTGTTTATCGGGGGGAACTGTTGGAGGGGTGGGGTTGTGGATGCTTGAGCCAAGCAGCTGCTTCCTATTAGAGCAGGCATGTCAGGACTTTGTGAATCCCAGACTCCACCCTTTCATCTGCTCCTCCTGTTCATCTCCCCAGCAGGATTCTAAATGCCTCTGACATCAACTGAGTTTGGAGGACAGCATTCTGGCGGGGAAACAACCACATATGAGTGGAAGAAGGAAAATTGCATGAAGGGAAGACAAATGCTAAAGAAATCATTTATTTTTTGTGCTATATTAAGGAAAAACTTAACTAAACTAAAATATAGGAAGAGCCAGGAAAGGAGAACACCAGTTAGAATCTCCACGGTCTTTTGCAAAGAAGCACAATTTTATAAAATAGTTATTGTTAACCCAGTGCCACATGGTCAGGCTGAGTGTACAAAAGTACTAGGCAAAATGTATATTCTATTCTTACCTTGACCTTCCCATTGAACAAGACTATTTGCAAGGGCTAAGAAATCATATCCAGCGTTCTAGCGTAAGGAAAATTTCACCAGGCTAGGAAAATGAGTTACATTATACCTACCATGAAATCCTTCACAAGTGATTTCTTCATCAATCTTTTGGTTTGTTTGTTTCTTTTTTGTAGAGAGAGAGTCAAACGCAGAGAAGAAAGAAGAAAGAGAGAAAAGAGAGAGATAAAGTAAAGTGAGAGATAAAGAGAAGAGAAATACAAGAGACGAGAGAGAGAGAGAGAGAGAGAGAGAGAGAGAGAGAGAGAGAGAGAGAGAGAGAGAGAGAGAGAGAGACTTGCCTATGCTATAAAGATGGTGTAAATCCAACATTCAGTTCGTATGGGGTATTTCTAGTACTGTCAAATTGCTGTTACTGATAGATCCCAGGTTGTTTCTTTTCAAATCTTGGCTGTAAGGCTAGGGCAGAGGCAGCATTTTAAAGAGAATTACTAGAAAAAAGTTTGTGCAGATCTGTCAGTGATGTTCCAAATGCATGTGAATTAATGCTGTTTTTGTTGTTATTATTGAGTTTGTTTGCTGTTCTTGTTGCTATATTCCTTTGTCTCCCTGGTGCTTAGCAGTGGCTGGCACATATAAACATTTGACAAATATGTTGACTATAGTTATCATTATGTGAGTTAATAATACTTCTATGAAGAGATCCTTGTGGACAGTTGTAAGTTGGGTCCTAGATATCCACAACATATTAGCAATTTGATGATTTATTAAGGGAAATTTTAGGTTTCGAATTTGGGCGTTTACTTTCTACCTTGTAGCACTTAGAACATAGATTCACAAGTGGAAAGGCCCTTATAAGCCATCAAGCCCAACCCCCATTTTTCAGATGAAAAAATAAATAGATCAATTTAGATGGAATTAAAATGACTTGCAAAAGGTCATATGGCTAGTGGTTTGTCTGAGACAGATATGATAGTCAACTGCATTTGTCAAATGAAGGGATTGGACAATATGGTCTCTTCCAGCTCTATTTCTATGATATTCTGCTATGATTCTATGATGCCAATATTCAGTGACTTACTGAAAGATATCTGCTTTTTTATTGTTGCTATTTGTTTTTCAATCATTTTCATTTTGTCTGATTCTTCATGATCCCCATTTGGGGGTTTCTTGGCAAATATACTGATGTCATTCTTTCTTCAGCTCATTTTTCAGATGAAGAAACTGCAGGCAAGAGGGTGAAGTGACTTGTCCAAGATCACACAGCAATTAAGTGATTGATGTCAGACTTAAACTTAGGACAGATGAGGTTTCTTGACTCTACACCTGGCACTCTATACACTATGGTGCCACTTAATGAAGACAGGTAAAGGAGAAGAATGATTATTTATTAACAATCTACTCTTTGTGATCCACATACAAAAATATCTTTTGCTCTATAAAGCAACCTTATGAAGTAGCTACTATTATTATCTCCATTTTTTTATTTGAATAAAGTGAAGCAGGCAAGAAATTGGGAATTGGGTGAGGTTGGATTTAAACTGTAATATTCCTAACACTAGGCTTCTCCATCTTTTTCTAGTTCCAAATGTTGGAAATAAGCCTCAGACATTAACCATCTCTACAATCCCATATAAGTCACTTATCTTCTCTAAACCTGTTTCTTCATCTGTAAAATGGGGGGGGGTCATAATTGTATCTATCTCATAGATTGTTGGAAGGATTAGAAATGATAAAATATCTAAAAGTTCTTTGACAATCATAAAGGGCATTGTAAATTTTAACTATTTTTATATGAACTCAGGTTTCCTGAATAGAAGACAAAAGCTCTACCTACTGGCCTCCATTGCTATTTATTTTTTATGATTTGTTGGAAGATCTGAATTGCAACCAATATCCTGTCCTATGAGTCAATTACTTTGGGACTCCTTATGGACTAGTTTAGTGCTTAGGGTCAAAGATGTTCTCAAAGGAATGACTCTTTTTTTTTCCTTTTTTTTTTAGGTTTTGCAAGGCAAATGGGGTTAAGTGGCTTGCCCAAGGCCACGCCGCTAGGTAATTATTAAATATCTGAGACCAGATTTGAACTCAGGTACTCCTGACTCCAGGGCCAGTGCTTTATCCACTGCGCCACCTAGCAGCCCCCAGGAATGACTCTTGCAGTTGGAAGTAAGGGCATGGGCAATCAGCAGGGCTTTAGCAAAAGGGAGCACTGAAGAAAACCTGGCCAACTTGAGGGAAAATATTACAGGAAAGGTATTGAGGCCCACTGTGGGACAGGACTGAGGAATGGGGGATGGAAATGGTGCCTGGACAAAGCCCCATTTGATGCTGTTGCTGTTGTCCTTTCATGAAAACCATGACATCAGAAAAGTGATGCCATGACAAGGAAGAAAAGTGGATTTGAGTGAGGGGATTCTATACTAAGTCACCAGCCTTAATTTCTACTCTGGAGTCACCTGGATCCAATGGCCAGTTATAGATCAGGATGATTACCTTTACTCCGGATGTGAGGCAATCAGGGTTAAGTGACTTGCCAATGGTCACACAGCTAGTAGTGCCTGAAGTCAGAATCAGGTTCTCCTTACTCCAGGGTCTGTGCTCTGTCTCCTCCACCACTTTAGACAGTACACATTAATTAGGGCTATGAGAACCTAAGTGGTACATGTTGGATGGAACAGAAAGACTCATCTTCCTGAGTTCAAATATGATCTCAGACACCAGCTGTATGACTCTGAACAAGTCATTTTACCTTTTGGCTTCAGTTTCCTCATCTGTAAATTAAACTGGAAAAGAAAATGGAAAACCATACCAGCAACTTTACCAAGAAAACCCCAAATGGAGTCATGAACAAAAAAACAAAGAATAGTAATCTTTCAATAAGCCACTGAATATTGGCATCATAGGATCATAATGGACTATCCTAATTTTGAAGCTGGAAGAGAGCATGTTGTCTAATTTCCTTATTTGAAAAATGAAGCAAGTGAGGGCAAAGAGAGGTTCAATGACTTGGCCTGTTATACAGTGGTAGAGTTAGGTTTCCAGCCCAGGTCTTCTGATGCCAAAGCCCTTCCCAGAGTACCACGATGCTTCCAATTTTCTTACATTCTCTTAAGGTTTGTGTGTGTAAATATTACAATTTCTTGTGTGGGTAAATATTATGATTTCTAGCCTATTACCATTAGGTAATAGGCTAGAACTGCTCACGTTCTGTCTGAGTAATTTGGGCATCTCTTGTCTTAGAAAAGAAACATAACAGCATAGGTAAAGATGCTAGAGAGAATTTGTATCATGAGCAAGAAGAAGTTTTCTACTCCCAGGGAAAAGATAGCCAGAGCCAAATATCTGATAACAGGAAATAAGCAGAAAAGCAAAATTTAATGAATGAGCATGTGCCTTAAATATAGCTAGTTACTGACATTAGTCTACTAATTCAATTGCCCTTTTCCATAAGTTCAGTTCAGGGAGTGCCTAATGAGTTCCTCTATGATTTTTATTCACCAAAATAGTGACAGAGTGTGATGTCCCTTCGCTGAATCCATATTTGCCAAATTCAAATGAAGAAATCATAATATTTAGCAACAGATGATAGGTAGCTAATGCATTGTAGGACACAGCATCATCAGATACAGCAGAAGGCCTTCTGTGCACTGGATAGCTCCTTTAATGAGAAGTTATGGAGGACACAAAATAAGAGTCCTGAAATACGGGAAGGTTCAGTTAAGTGGCATACTACACCAGTGAAGGGAATATCCACACCTAAGAGATTACAGATGTCTCAAAAGATTGAAGTAGGTATGTTGAACAAGCTAGTCCTGCAATTCTTCATGTTTCATTATTATATTATTCATGGAAGTTTTATTTTACACACTCTTAAAATATTTACAATCCATGATCATTGGAAAATCCATAGCCTGTAAATATATGGCAGTATCTGTTTAAATGTCTTGCCCTCATCTTTCAAAGATCCAATTTTGCCAATTAAATAACCCACAGAATTGATTTGACTTTTTTCCAATTGAGCATTGAATGACAAGTAAAAACTGACATCTTAAGCCACCAAATGTCTCCCTTCTCATGCAGAACATTTATAATTCTGCAGTGTTCAACTTCATTTGGTGAATTTTCTTCCACAAAGATAAATCCTGCCTTGCTTTCTGGCCTTCAACTCTTGCATATTAAATATCAACCTAGAGGCAGGTTTGTTTCTGACATTGGTGTAATAAGATTACCCTCGTGACTGGTTCATGTACCCTGAGAAGGCCACATCAAGGTGCTGACACCATCAAACTGCAGGCAACTGAATAAAGTGTCAACAGGTTCTGAATTGAGAGCTTCCTTCTGTTTCCCACGCAAGATGGTATAGATTGTCAAATGGGAGAGTTCGGGCTAAGGACAATTTGATTCTTTTTGCTTGGTCTGCTGAGGAAATCCCTGTCTTATATTCAATGATCTTATTAGATGAATCTTCTAAATCTTTTCAAGGGGCAAGAGTACCAATGGGGTGGTGGTAGTGGGTTTGGGATTGTCCAAGTTTCTTTCTTGGGCTTAAGGAGAACTTTGTAGAAGAATTAGACCTGTTATTGCTATTGAAGCAAGGCAGTATCCCTTTTTTAGGGGAGCATTTTAGCTCACTACTCAAAGTTTGTGAATTCACTTAAGACATCTAGTGGTACCTGAAAAGGAAAAGGATATGGTCAGATAAAAATCACTGTAAAGAAATGGATGGGGGTGGCTAGGTGGTACAGGAGAGCAGCTAGGTGGCACAGTGGATAGAGCACCGACCCTGGAGTCAGGAGGACCTGAGTTCAAATCCAGCCTCAGACACTTAATAATTACCTAGCTGTGTGGCCTTGGGCAAGCCACTTAACCCCATTGCCTTGCAAAAAGACCTAAAAAAGAATTGGATAAAAGTAGAATCCTTAAGTGGGCAGGACATGCAATAAAAGAGTGTGGTGGAGAGAGTGGTAGAATTAGACACTTACCAACTGCAAAATCTGGTTAGTTCCTTAAGTTTTCTGTGTCTCAGTTTTTTAACTGTAAATTGGAGATTATAATAGCACCAACTTCATAGGTACTTGTGAGATTGTAGGTAGATGGAAAGAGAGGGAGAGAGAGAGAGAGAGAGAGAGAGGGAGAGGCAGACAGATAAGTAAGATAGAGATAGGTAGACAAACAGAATAGAGATAGATAAATAGACACACAAACAGAATATAGATTGGTAGATAGATGATAGATAGATAGATAGATAGATAGATAGATAGATAGATAGATAGATAGATAAATAGATAGATAATCAGGCAGACAGATAGATAAGCAAGATAGTTAAGAGATAGACAAACAGGAGAGAGAGAGAGAGAGAGAGACAGACAGACAGACAGACAGACAGGCAAATAGATAAGACAAGATAGCTAAGAGATAGGTAGACAAACAGAATAGAGATAGAGAGATAGACAGACAGACAGACAGACATTTAGGCAATTGAATGGCTCAGTGAATAGTGGAGTTAGGAAGACCTAAGTTCAAATCTGTCCTCAGACACTGACTATCATGGTTGTCATTTAACATTTGTTTGCCTTAATCCTCTTTAGAAGGAAATGGCAAACCACTCCATTTTCTTTGCCAAGAAAACTCATGGACAGTATAGTCCCCAAAGAATTGGACATTGCAGAACAATAACATGCAAAAAGATAGAGCACTTTGCAAACTTTAAAGCAATATATTTGAAAGCTATATTTAATATTATGTTAATGCCTGTTTTAATGTGTGTTTTGTTTTAATTTCCTTTTTTTGGATCTTTCTGGGTTGCTGCAGTAAGAAGAAAGAAGTCAATGATCTAGAGAGACATTTTGCAGACCTGATATCCATTTTATGGCAGAGTTCAGCCATTTCTCCCCAATTCAGGTTCAGATATAGCTAGGTCAGTCCAACAAAAAGATCTCCCCAATGGGGAAGAGGAGCAGATACCTTTTATGAAAGGATGGCACCTCTGATGAGTATATATTTGGTTTCTTACCTCTGATGTCAGAGGCAATTAGCAGGAAGGTGAATGTTCCAGGGAGGAAGAGTCCTCCTGAAGAGGTTCGCGGAGAGGGTGCAGGTTGGATTATTGGTCAGGCAAAGAGAACAAGTTATTGGTAGAAAACAAAAACAAAAACAAATTCCTTCCCTCAAGGACCTCATACTTCAGTGAGAGGAACTAATCTATATCCAAAAAAGTAAATATATTAGACTTTGTCTTTGTTTTGAACTGGACTTTTGGCTTCATTATAGAGAATTTTCAGGGAGATGAATTAACACCTATTCTGGAACATTCCAATAAATACACACGATATAAATATATACATATGCGTACCCACAAATTTAAATTTCATATATACGGATGTACATATACACATTTGCCTTGTCCAATGTAATGAGAGATTATATGATTTAAGTAAGATTATTTAGCTAGTGTATGCTAGAGTCAGGATTTGAACAGCTCTTCCTAATTCCAAAGTCAACTCTTGTTTCACATTGCCATGTTGGATAGAGACATTTTCTATTTTTCTTTCCTTCCTTCTCCCCCTTTCCCCCTCACTTTCTCCTTCCTTTACTTTCTCTCTCCTTTCCTTTCCTCCTTCCTTCTAATACCAATGCAAACTTTACTTGAGGAACTTCCTGTGTCATTGTAAATCGCTGATCCGTTTTTTGAGGCACTGAGAAGGTTAAGAGGGGAAGTGTCTTGTGCCAACTGGCATATACGCACAATAAATACTTAATACATTCTGAAACAGAATGTGCACTTGAAGAATTGCCGAAATTAGAGGCGCAAGCTCAACTCCAAGCCTAAAATTCTGTCACGAAAGAAAAGGGCTGTGGGATCAAAGACTGGAACTTCTTGGAGGAGGATGGGGGAGCCCAAACCACCTTAATCATAAGCAAGAGACATAAAACCAAAATTCATTCACCCGTAGTAATAGCAACTGTTGACATTTCTAGACCATTGAGGAGTGAGGAAGGCAGAAAGTGAAACAGACAGAGAGTAACATAGAAAGACAGAGACAAAGAGGCAGACACACAGACGAGAGAGAGAGAGAGAGAGAGAGAGAGAGAGAGAGAGGAGAGAGAGAGAGAGAGAAGACAAAGCGAAAAAGGTAGACAGAAAGTGATTCAGAGATATGGAGAGAAAAAGAGAGAGTGAGAGTAGAGAGAGACAGAAATAGAGTGGGGGGGAGAGAGAGAGAGAGAGAAAGAGAGAGAGAGAGAGAGAGAGAGAGAGAGAGAGAGAGAGATCAGAGAAATCTAAATATATTCTACTCCTCCACAAATGTCAAAAAGCAAACATTTAAGTTACAACTGCCTGTAGGCAAATGTAACTCCATGCTGAGCCATGTGCTACTATCATAAACACTACACTGCAGGAAATCACTAACACTAACCATGACCAAGCCAGTTGTATCTTTCCAGAATTGGAAAAATAATTGACTTAATGAACTCACTCAGCATTTGAAAAGTTTCTTCTTTTTGGTCAGTCATAAGAAGAAAATGTGATTTCTACAAAAAAAAAAAGTTTGCTGTGCTTAGCCACGGGTCATTATTTAGCCATGTTGCTGTTTTAAGAGACTATGAACCAGGGCGGCTAGGTGGCATAGTGGATAAAGCACCGGCCCTGGAGTCAGGAGTACCTGGGTTCAAATCCGGTCTCAGACATTTAATAATTACCTAGCTGTGAGGCCTTGGGCAAGCCACTTAACCCTGTTTGCCTTACAAAAAAAAAAACAACTAAAAACAAAAAAGAGAGAGAGACTATGAACCTAAGTTAAAAGACAGGTGAAAAGTTACCTTAAGAAGAATGGGGAAAGGTTCATTTCTTTTAAATCCTCAAAACAACCTCATGAGGAAGGTGCTTATGTTATTCCCATTTTATGGTGGAGTTAACTGAGAAAGAGAGACATTGATTTATATAATAAATGACTAAAGGTGAATTTGAAATCAGGTCTTTCCTCTATCCTCTATTCCACCTGGATGCTTAGGAGACATAATTATGAGGGAACAGAGGACATAAACATACACACACACACACACACACACACACACACTATTTATGTCCTCCGTTCTTCATACATACACACATACACACACAGAGATATATTAAATCATTAGTTGCCAACACTGGTGTTCATCCACTTTGATCCCAACTATTTGACAGTATGGAAAGAGATGCTATAATTTTTGTACATCTGTCTTTTTATTGTTGCTCTCTTTGAGGTAGAAGTCCACACAATGCTAGATATGTACAGCTTAGTAAAACTTGAGGCATAGTTCCAAATAACTTTTTGGGATGGCTGAACCAATTCGCATCTCCACTAAAGGAATATTAACATTCCTGTATTATCATAACTTTTCCTATAGCTTTTCTTTTTTCTTTATATTTTAATATTGACAAATGGATTTCTCTCCAATTAGTTGTCTCCCTTTATTTCTGCAAAGATTATATTGTAGTTGCATTTTGTTAGATCTTGAGTGTGCCATGATAGGTTAAATTCCAGTTATTTTTACACAAATTGTAATTATTTGAATAGAATTTATGCTATTATCATTTCTCACTATTTTCTGATAGTACAAGGCAGATACGCTAATGATTTTTTGTTTGTGGATTTGGTTGTATTTTGCCATTTTGATGGCATTATTAATTATTGCAATATAAATATACATCATCACATCATTTGCAAATGTGTTCTGTCTCCCTTAAATTTTAGCAAAATTTTAAGGTTTTCCTGGAGTCTAATAGCCAAATTCTATGTAGTCAGCAATGACTTTCCTTCTGAAGTATCTGTCTTAGATTGCAGAATCCAACACTAAACATACTATTTAGGTTTAAACAAGGTTCATTCAAAAGAAGTATGTCTCAATTCTGTATGGAAAAGTGGTCACAATGACTTTAAAATTCATAAAGAAATACTATTCCACAACCATTACACCAATTATTTTCTGTTTTAAGGTCAATAAAATAACTAAAGGTGGAAAGGAGATGGTTGAGAAGAGAGAATTTTTATAATCAATTGTAAATTCCATTAGAATAAATTCCAACAAAAATCATTTGCTAACTACTTCTTATATGAAAAGTCTTATGTCAGTTATTGAGGGAAGTAAAAATATATTGAAAAAATGTTTATTGACTTCATGAAATTTTTGATGTAATAGTGAATGCTGTAGTCCAGTGGGTGAGATCCCAATTAGCACTGCACTTACCATTCTTTAATATTTTTAAATCACTCTTTAAATTCTACCCGATTTCCTAAAAAATTAGACTTGTTAATTATCTCAATATCATATCTTCACAATATCCAAACTTCTCACAATGCCCATCTATTATACCCTACATAGAGAAATACTTGATAAATTTTCATTGAATGAATGAATGTAATTCTTAGAAGCACTGAACCTAAGCCTCTCATTATAATTCTATGTCATATTTCTGATGTTTTGTATTTATGTAAATATCTTATACACAAATATGATTTGAGAAATAATTTATCATCAACTTGAGGTGCAATATGATGGACCTTAGACTGGAACCATAGAAGCAGAACATAAAATTAGCTTCTTCTGAGATTGAAGAGCTAAATTATACTCAATACAGTAAAATTGGTAGTGGGAGTGTGTTCATAAAATTTGAAAATCAAAAATATCCCTTGAATAATTTATTTACTCATATTGGATTCATTTAAATTATCTCCTGCAGATAGAATTTTTGTGAATGAGATTTAATTCACAAGTTTCTGAATGTTCTCTAAAATTTACATATCAATCTCATCTTTGATGATGAACTCCCAATTACTCATATGACAAATCTCTAAATATTTTAACTAAAAAAATACATCCAGTTTTTGGATACAGAAGATAGATACTGATTGTGTGGCATCTCCTACTTCCAGGCTTATGAGAGGTGACTCCATAACTGATTGTGAACATCTAAAACAAAATTATATAGATCCATTTTCAGAGTCACAAAACTCAATCCAACAACATACATATTATGCACTTACCATGTTCAAGTATTGTGTGAGCTGTGAAAATGGAATTTAGAGGGATATTCTCTTTAATTTCCCTTTCCTATTTTTCAGCCAAAGTATCTTAGAGTGAAAAAGTATTACAGAAACTCTGAATTATAATTTGCATCTAATGCTTAAAATAAACAAGTGCTCCTTCAACTTTTGCTTGAAAATCTCTACTGATATGGAATCCACTATTCCCCTCCTCACACAACACGTTCTCTTCTGTGTGCTCCAGATTAATAAGAAGTCTCTTCTTAGATTGAAGCTAAATCTGCTCCTCCATATTTTCCATCCATTGTCACGAGTTTTACCTCCTGGGGTCAAGTAGAAAAGGTCAATTCCTTCTACGATATGAGCGCTATAATGTTCCTCTCTCCTCTAAATGCTTACACATTCACAGAATCTTCTTTTCTTCAGGGTAAATATGTCCTGGTTCCTTTAACAAATGGCCATATGCCAATAAACCTGACGTCCTTTAACATTTTGGATGTGCTGTTCTATAATCTCCTTACCTTATGAATTTCATTCCCCAAATTCGATAGGCAAAAAAACCACCAATATTAACAATATTCCTGTGAAACTGGCACTGGCAAGGTCAAATTTTCTTCCTTGATGACCCTAAATGCTTATTACATTATAAAGTTATAATAAGCTTGTCATCAACTAAGACTCTCAGATGTGTATCAGATATCACCGACTCACCATTCCATAGGGATAAAATTCAGGTCAATAGGTCTTGTCTATTTACTTAATTTGTTTTTCCTCTTATTTGATCGATATGAAGAATAAAATAATTGATGGAAAGGAACCAGTGGTGTAAGTTGAAGTGGAAAAGATGGTTTCGCTTCTGAAAGGATTTATTTTGTATCAGGAATTACAAAGACCGCATATTCTCAGAAAGAGGCACAGATTCTCAGAAATGGATGGGGTACCAGTGACCATCAACTTTTATCTAATACCTGAATAAGAATCCTTTCTACAACTTCCCTATGATGTGATTTGGAATATTTTGGCTTGCTTTTCTTTGAAGATCTCAAAAGAGGAGGAATTCACTCCTCCTGAAAGTTCTGTTTGAAATTTGATCCCATTCAGTGCCTTCGACCTCTTCCACCCATTGCTGCTATTTCTGCTCTCTCAGGTTGAGCAAAACAGATACAATTCTTCTTTTATATAAGAGTCCTTTAAATATTTGAAAACCATCATTATGACATCCTTCCCTGATTCAATGCCTTCTCTTCTCCAAGCTAAATATTCCCAATTCCCCCCATTAATTCCCAAAGGATTCTCATTCATTAGTAATTCAATCAGCTCCACTAATTAATATCCTCTAATGCAGGAAGTGTGAACTCTCAAAAACAAATCAGCAATCCAGAATGTCAATCTGAAACCCAAGAAAAAGTAAATGAAAAAGGTAATGAGAGAGGAGATATAGTGAATTTATTTAACTTCAGGAAGGAGCAGGTCACTTTCTGAACTTGGTTTTACAAACACTCAAGAAACCCTATGAGGTAGAGCCCTGGAAGCAGAGAGGGACACTTGGCTCAATTTTGCTTTCCCTAAGTAGCTTGACAGACATAACAACCACTATCTGTTTAGCAGCTACCTTGTCTTCCCAGGATATTACTGGAAATGCCAATGACATTATGCAGATTCTCTTCTCTTTCTGCATTTACTGGATCCTGGATTCCATTCTCAGAAGGGTGAATCAATGTATTCACTCCCTGGAGAGAGGCGAACATCAACAGGAACTCATGGCAGACATGTCCCATTGTGTGTTCCTCACAAGTACCAAATGCTTTGGACATAAGTACCTCTCATCCCCTCTGCTGTCAATAATCCCTTCTCCCCAAACTACAAAGTCTTCCATGGCATCAGAATGCAGGTGCAGTACTGCATCCCATTATTATTTTTTTTAATCCTTAGGCATTCATCTTTGATTACAGAAGTTGAAACTTGAGAGCTCTGGGGAGGTCTGTTCCAAGGCAAGCACCACCTCTCCTGGCCCTTGCACAGTGTGCAGCTACTCGAAGACATCCTGGTACATTATCAGCCGACTCCAATTCCCCGCTTCTCTCTGCAGGTGACAGTGCTCAGGCAGGGCAGAACTGCCTAATGGGTCTGGTTTCACAACCTCTGGTCCCCTCAGAGGAACATGATAATGCTGCACAAAGACAATCTGAGCAACCCCTGGAAGGTCATTTGGCATCTTGAAACTGTGCTTTTGTTTCTTGGATGAAGCTAGAGGATCCTCCCTATGTTCCTTTGAAAGAGTATGGATCCGTGAGATTTTTACGGAATTGGTGTTAGACGTAGGGAAATCCATTGTAAGTCAAGTCAATGAATAGTCTACTATGGCAGACTTTTATTTTATTTTACAAAGGATACAACTGAGACCTAGAGAAGTTCATTGAACTGAGGTCACATGGTTATGAGTTAGAATCAGAATTTAGATTCTTTGATTCCAAACCTGGAACTCTGTCCACTATGATACGCTTAACAGAGCAATCAACAAACAACAGCAATACTACAATGGGCCAAACATTGTATTACCCAGTACTTGGCAATGGAGAGCAAACGATCTAAGTGGAGCAATCCCTATTCTCAAGGTGCTTACAATCTATCAGGAGAGAACTCATGCATATATCCAATATAAGGACCAAGTAAGTACAACTTAGCTTAGTTAGAGAGAGTATAGGGAATTGGGGGAGGTGATTAAGAGAAACTTTATACAGAAATCTTCTGAAAGGAGGAAATAATTCCATGATGCATAAAGAGAAGATGCATTCCAGAAATAGGATCACTGAAAAGATATTGAAATGGAAAATGAATATTGAGTGTGAGGAATGGTAAAATGGTAAATTTAGCTTAAAAAGGTAAAGTTTAGCAAAAATGTTATAAAATATATGTTAAGGTGAAGTTGTAAAGGACATTAAAAGTCAAGTATAAGAGGAAGCTAGGCAGTGCAATGGATAGAGCAACCAGCCCTGGAGTTAGGAGGACCTGAGTTCAAATACAGCCTCAGACAAAATAATTGCCTAGCTGTTTGAACTTTGGCAAGTCACTCTTAACCCCATTGCCTTAAATAAATAAAAATTTTAAAATCAAATGTAGGATCCGAGCAGAAACATGGATAGAGCACCAGAATATAGAATCAGGAAAAACCAATTTCAAATTTAATCTCAGATACTTATGAGCTGTGTGACCCTAAGTAAGACCCTTAATCTGTTTGCTTCAGTTTTCTTATTGGTAAAACTTGGACAAAAAATAATTGACTTCCAGGGTTTATCATGAGTTTCAAATGAGATAATATTTATAAAGCAATTAGCACAGCATTTGATAGATATGTCTTAGCTGTTGTAATTTTTTTTTAAATTTCTAGAGGCAATAGAGAATCAATAGAATTTATTGTTTAGAACTGAGATCTAAAATAAAGAAAAATCACTTTTGCTGGTTTGTGAAGAAGAGATTGAAATGAAGAGATATTTGAATTAGAAAGACCAGTCAGATGCATGCTGAAATATTACCAAAGAGAAGTGATAAGGACCTTAAAAAAAGGTAAAACTGATTATATAGGAAAAGTGAGGTGGGGAGAGAAGAAAGAGGAATTTGTGAGGTAGACATAACTGGATTTGGAAATTTATTACACATAGTAGTAGTGGGAGTGAAGAGTTAAAGATAAAGAAGTTCCAAAAAGAAACAGATTTTAAAAGAAAAATAAGTTTTTGTTTGTATGTGACAAGTCTATGGGCCATTCAAATTAAAATGTGTAATCTAAAGTTGATGATATGGAATTGTAGTTCATAAAAGCAACTATATATGTGTGTGTATTATATATATATATATATATATATATATATATATATATACATATATATATATAAAATCTATCTATATGTGTGTACATATATATATATATAAAATCTATCTATATGTGTGTGTACATATATATATATAAAATCTATCTATATGTGTGTGTAAATATATATATATATATATATATATATATATATAATACACCCATGGATGGATGAATGCATATGAATGTGTATATTAGATGTGTTTCTATGTGCACATAATTACACATATGACATTCATTAAAGTTTAATCAGTATCATGAACATTATCTACTTTACTTTCTCAACTAAATAATCAAGAAAAACAATAAACCATGCATGATTTATGATGTTTGCCCATTTTCAAGGTGTAAATGTTTACACTGGAGATTGAACAATTGGTTCTCATGGAACCAGTTCAAGTTGGTTCCAGCACACCCTCTGATCTCACTTATTACCATTCTGGTCTGCAGTTTAGATGGAGTGGAAGATCATATCATGGCATTTAAAGAAACTGAGGAACTATGAAGTTATGGTGAATGAAAGAATATAAATTGTATCTTGAAATATCCTCCTTGATGAATAGAAGTAATCCAGGAACTGAAATCATTGACAAAGGAAAGAATATAGTCTGGGGGTCACAGAGACAGCAATCCCTTTGATTTAGGTTTGATTTTTTTGCAATTTTTTTATTTATGTTCATCCATTTGTACATTCATATGTCCAAGTTATAAAATTTTCCTTCCCTCCCACCTTCCTCTGAACAGGGAATAGTCAGGTTAGCATTTTACATACATATTTTATTAAACATATTTACAAATTAGTCATTTTTGCCATGAGGGAATTAAGATTAAGGGAAAGAGATATATAAGATACAATTTTTATAAAGTGTCCATCAGAAGGGTATTTTCTATGTGTTTTGTTTTGTTTTGTTTTTATTCCTCTGATTGGGGGTAATATAGTCCATAACCAGTCAAATACCATTGTCCTAGATCTCTGGAGGAGATCTAGGAGCTGCAATCCATCTGATCATCTTATAATGTTGTTGATGTGTACATTGTTCTCTTAGCTCTACTGCCTTTGCTCAGCATCAGATCCCATATATCATTCCATGTTTCTCTAGAGTCTGTCTATTTATGTTTTCTTACAGAGAAATAATATTCCATAGTATTCATGTACTGTGACTTGTTTAGCCATTCCTCAATTGAAGGGCATCCCCTCAATTTCCAATTCATTGCCACTACAAAAAGAACTGCTATGAATATTTTGCAACATCTCGGACTTTTCTCATTTTTTAAAATTTCTTCTGGCTATAGGCCTAGAATTGGAAATGTTGGGTCAAAGGGTATGAACAGTTTTATTGCTCTTTGGGCATAGTTCCATATTGCTCTCTAGAAAGGTTGGATCCATTCACAACTCCACAAGCAATGCATCAATGTCCCAGTCCTCCTATAACCTCTCCAGCATTGATCATCTTCCCTATTTTTCATCTGAGCTAATCTAATAGGTGTGGGAAGACACCTCATTGTTGTTTTAATTTGCATTTCTCTAATCAATAGTGATTTGGAGCACTTTTTTCATATGATTATATATATAGCTTTAACTTCTTCATTTGAAAACTGACCATTTATCAATTGGGGAATGACTTCTGATCTTATAAATTTGATTTATAATTCATGATTTGAGAAATGAGACCTTTATTAGAGCTCCTACTTGTGAAGATTCTTCCTCAGCTTTCTGCTTTTTTTCTAATTTTGTAGCATTGATTTTATTGGTGCAAAACCTTTTAATTTAAAATAGTCAATATAATTCATTTTGCAGGTTATAATATGTTCTAATTCCTGTTTGGTCATAAATGTATCCCTTTCCCATAGATCAGATTGATAGAGAAGTTTTTGGTCTACTAATTTATCTGTGGTATTGCTCTTTATGTCTAAATCCTGTATCCATTTTGCCAGATGAAATTCTAAAAGTGTGACTTTCAAAGGAAAAATGGTTTCTGACTGAGATTGCCAAGAGGAAATGACTATAGGAAGCAAGAAGTATTATAACTCCTTGTGAAACACTAATGAGATGGGGAATGTGGTATCAGATAGAACTGTTAGATTCTAACTAGTATGAAGTAAATTTTTCTATTTCAAACAACATAAATCATTGATTTACTATTCATTCCATGTTCTCATATCTAATCTGTAAACATTGCTTTTAGATATTTATAGTCTACATTGTTTCTTTTTCATCCTATCCTAAATCCCCTACAAATCCTGGTCATGCTTCACTACTATTTTCCAGAGTAGCAAAAATCAATCAATAATCATTCAATCCACTTAAGGTGATGATGAAAAATTTGCCTGAGAATCACACAAACATGGTCAATTATTAGTGGTGATATTCAAGAATGGATAAAAAGAAGCAAGGATTATTTCATATTTGTCCTCGTATCATCAGAGTCTGGCACAGAGTAGGTATTCAATAAATTCCTATCAAATTGGAAAGTTAAGAAAAAGAACTGAACAGTAGGTTTAAAAAGTATTCAATTTTATTTTCTTCCAGATTGTAGTTAACAAAGAGACATTTAAAATGCCCATGAGAACAGTACCCATGAGAAATGATTCAATATCTGGAATCATATTTTCACTGATACCTATTAAAACCTTTGGGATGTGTTATTAACTCCCTTAGCCTCATATTCCTCAACTATAAATAAAGATTAGACTATGAGATCTCGAAGTTCCTTCCTCTTCTAAATCAATGATCCTATGTACCTACAATCCTTCTACCTTTACCAACTTAGCAAAGAGAAAACCTGACCTCCAGAATCATGAATTTGAAAAAAAGATGTTTTTGTCAATTATTCTATCATTTTTTTCAGGTAAAGATTCAGAAGGACGTGTGATTATGTTATAATTCAAGGGATGCTTCTCTTATTAGTTCTAAACTCTCCCTCTAATATAACCAAATAAAATATAATGATTCTATATGCTTATCTATATGCTTACTAAGTATATGCTGTATTCAAGGCACTCTACTAGGAGTTTTTGTGAGAGAAAAATAGAACATGACCCCTTGCCCTCAAAACAGCATGTAATTTAGGTGAAGAGATGAGACATTAAGTTATGAGGTAGTGTAATGTCAGGGAAAGAATACTGGATGTGGAGTAGACAGGAAAATTAAAATCATGCCTTATCTATTATTAGCTATGAAACCCAGGAGCAAGAGATAAAGATTCATTTTCTTAATGTACCAAATTAGTGTAATGCAACCTATGCACCATATCTCTTAGGGTTTCCAAGAGTACCAAATTAGATAATCATAATGTATATTTATAATATGAAGCCAGATTTGCAAATACCCCACAACAACCCCAGTTAATGTCCCCAAAGTACTATTTCAAGGTAGCATGGGGTGGTGGTTTGATAGTTGATGTGAGAGTCAGAAAGATTTCCTTTCATGCCCTATCCCTACCATACTGGTTGGATGACTAAACAAATGAACTCAGGTTTCAGGATCTCACATAACTAAAATTATAGCTGTTAAACAATGCCAATCTATGCCATTGATTTAGAAAGTTTGCTCATCAGGATGTTTCAATACTAGTAGAATAACAGGTGATAAGAAGAAAAAAGATATTATAACAATATAAATGTAAAGAGAATGCTTTTTAATAAGACAAATATGTAAGGGATGCTGCAAGCCAATCTATTATTAATTTTCCAATAGATTATATGTTTTTTTTTTGTTTCTAGATATGTTTCATCTTAATCTCTCTTCTAGTTTTCAAGCTCCTTGAAGACAAGTTTCAAATATCATTTTTCATTACTCCAAATAATTACTTAGTAGAGAAATGCAAATTAAAGCATCTCTGAAATACCACCTCACATCTCTCAGAATGGCCAACATGATGTGAAAGATCAATGATCAATGGTGGAAGGGATGTGGGAAATATGGGACACTAATACATTGTTGGTGGAGCTGTGAACTGATCTAGCCTTTCTGGAGAGCAATTTGGAATTATCTCCAAAGGGCAGCAAAAATATGAATACCCTTTGATCCAGCAATACTGGATCTATACCCAGAAGAGATGATGAAAAAGGATAAAAACATCACTTGTACAAAAATATTTATAGCAGCCCTGTTTCTGTTGGCAAAGAATTGGAAATTAAGTGAATGCCCTTCAATTGGGGAATGACTTAGCAAACTGTGACATATATATATATATATATATATATATATATGTATATGTATACATATATATGTATGTATACATAGATATACATATATATGTATACATATACATATATATATATATATGTGTGTGTAAATGTCATGGAACACTATTGTTCCATTAGAAACCAGGAGAGAGGGGAATTCAGGGAAGCAGGAAGCCTGCTGGAAGGATTTGCATGAACTGATGCTGAGTGAGATGAGCAGAACTAGCCCTAACAGCAACATGGGGGCCATGATCAACCTTGATGGACTCGCTCATTCCATCAGTGCAACGATCAGGAACAATTTGGGACTTTCTGAGATGGACAATACCATCTCCTATCCAGAAAAAGAGCCATGGAGTTTGAACAAAGACCAAAGACTATTACCTTCAAATTAGGGGAAAAATTATCTTATCATGTAACTTTACTATCTCATACTTTATTTTTCTTCCTTAATGATATGCTTTCTCTGTCATCACATTCACTTGAGATCAATGTATAGCATGGAAACAATGTAAAGACTAACAGACTGCCTTCTCTGGGGGGTGGGAGAAGGGAAGCAATAATGGGGGGAAAATTGTAAAACTCAAAATAAATAAAATCTTTCTTAAAAAACCACATATCATTTTTTCTTCTTTTACACCTAATCCCTACCTATAGAACTATAATTTTTACATGTAGTATTCTTTCAATAAATATTTATATTTTTAAATAAAATTTTGAAGTGAATTCTTAGTTTAGCCATCTATGAGCCCTGGAATACCCACCCACCCACCCACTTAGTTGAATTCATAGAGGAGAGAAAATTTGACTTGGCCTTTAAGAGACAATTGATTAGTAGAATAGAGAGACAGGGATTTCCTACCAGGGAGAAGAGTGTTGGAAAAAAGAAACCAATTTGGGGGTGGGGAGAGTATAAGATCTGTGATATAAAGATCAACAAGGTGACTTCTGGACAATGTCATGGAAAACTCATAGGATTCCATTCCTTTTATAGAGAGTAGAAAAGACTCATGGTCTCAGAGGTTGAAAGGAAGCAGACTGAGGTAACTTAAGAAATTTAAAAGTACTAAAAAGTCCTAATCCAGAACATTACTATTATATTTCCAACAGTTCCTAGCTGTATCATTGCCTCAAAAACTAGAATGTGAGATAAACTGTTAAAAAGATTTCAGATTGGTCAAATTCTTTGATCCAATATTAATTAAAGGTTGTATTGGAATTTAATAAAAAATTATATCATCTCTATTATGATTATTCAAAGATGTGATTTGGTCTTATTAAAAAAACTGACAATTATATAGTAAATATTTTCGTGTCAGGTGCTTTTCTCAAAATAGCCCTGAGGTTCCAAGGGTAATTAACCCCATTTTACAGATAAGGAAGATGAGACTAATCAATATCAAGCATAGGAATTGAACCCTGCCCTAAATCAAAGTCCAATATTTTTTCTACTTCTGTTCTTTTGTAATTCCACTTATCTGACACTTTCAGTTTTCACTTTTTCATTGTTAGTTTCCCTCCTGAATTCGTTTCCTGCAGAAAATATGTCCAGGAATAGTACCGTCTTCCCCCTGAAATGTTTAATTTATTCCCTGATTTTGAAATACACTCTTTTCTTGAGAGAATACCTCAAAGAGAATCAGTACATCAGACTGGGCCTTGACTAGAATTACAGGACCTGAGCATAAAGGCTACCTGTGACCTTGGATGAGTCATTTGACCTCCTAGGTTTCTGTTTGCTCCTCTAAAAAATGAGGGAGCTGAACTAGATGGCCTGTTTATGTCTATGCTTATATGATCTTATGGAAAAATACAAACTGTGGCTACCCCTATTTGTTACACTATGAAATTAAAACATTTCCCAACTGCATGAATAAAAAATATAGAAATATTCTCAAAGCTTTTATCTTAAAAAGTGGTACAAAGACAGAATCATGGGGAAGAGAGAAACAGAAAGTTTGTGGCTCAATTCCCCTTCCTATCTTAATAATTACTAGAGTTTCAGTTCATAGGAAGTCTCATGTTTCATATACCAACTAAAAATTCTTTGGACTTTGATTGAATATCAAAACCTTAGTTGTAAATAATATGTGATAGAATTTTTAAAGCTGGGAAAAAAACTCAGAGATCAACTAGTGCAGTTTTTTTTTTAAGGATGAGATAATTGATGGTTGAATAGGCTGTAATTTGTTAGTGATTATACAACTAATTAATAGCAGAAAAATGTCCTTCTCCCTATCTTCCTGGGGAATACAGGGATTCTTCAAGGGAATCTTACCCTAAATCCTAAAGGAGGGACGATGGTGGACAAAGCACTTTTCTGGTATCATCTAAAGCGTTCATTATCGTACTCTTTTTGTTTACTCCTTATTTCCTCCCTACCATAACTAGATTACCAAGTAAGCAATTTCTAAACTCATATAATTCTGGTCATAAGTATTTACTAGAATAAAGAAGAGAAGTTGGGAGTATATCATTGGATTATGGTAAAGGCCATCAAGGGCCTAAATCAAGAATGTTATAGCTAAAGCAGAAAAAAAAAAAACCCAGATGTGAGAAATGTCGGGAAAGCCGAATCAACAGGAATATTAAATACATAATCATCTGTTCTCTTAATGGTGTGGGGTTAGATTTATTTGTAAAACCATTCATGTAGACAGACTGTGATAGTCTATTTGAAATCACAAGATTTGAGTTCTACTTTTTTACATGACTTTGGGTTTCATTTCCTTATCTTTCCAGACCTTATTTTGTTCATTTATAAAACAAAGCAATCATATTAGTTTGGAGTTCTTAATCTATGATCCCTGTATTTTTAAAAATATATTTTATAAGTATATTTCAATATAATTGCTTCATTTTACTCTTATATATTTTATTCATTTGAAATGTAAATCTGAGAAGGACCTACAGGTTTCTCCAGACTAATGCTCTAAATTCAACGCTTTTGTTGTTATTTGCTTCATTTTTAAATTGTGTCTACCTTTTCATGATCCTATTTGGAGTATTATTTCTTTTTTTTTTTAGGGTTTTGCTAGACAATGGGGTTAAGTGGCTTACCCAAGATCCCCACAGCTAAGTAATTATTAAGTGTCTGAGATGGGATTTGAACCCAGGTACTCCTGACTTGAGGGCTGGTGCTTTATCCACTGCGCCACCTAGCCACCCTGGAGTATTCTTGATAACAACACTAGTGTGGTTTCCTGTTTCCTTCCCCAGCTCATTCTATGGGTGAAGAAACTGAAGAAAATAGTGTTAAGTAATTTGCCTAGGGTCACACAGTTTGTAAATGCCTGAGGTCAGATATGAACTCAAAAAGTTGAGTTCCTCACTCTATCTACTGTATCACCTAGCTGGCCTAAATCCAGTTCTAGACTTATGAGATCCTAGTAATACCTACTTTGAAATCTTTTCTTCATCAACTGGATCAATTACCTAAAAACACACATATACATGCAAAGTGTTGAAACCATCAATTGACTTGCTTAATGTAAAATGCAAGCATACATAGTTAGTAATGAAAACAAACCACTGAGACACGTAAACCCTATTACTTGATCTAGAAAGAAGTTCCCTATAGCTGCCAAAACTATTTTCCATGTGGTCCCCATTTCTAGAAGCAGAAGAGATATTCCAGTCATTTTTTTTTCTGTTGACAAACTTTGCAGCACGTTCCATTTCATATCCTATTCTCTTCCCTTCCCTAAAGAAAACACATTTCAACCATCATTTCTCACAAAAATCACAAACATAGAGGAAACCAGAATGGATATACTATAAAAGGTGATTCATTATGAACTAAATAGGGCATTTTAGGGTCTTAGTTCAACAACTGGAAGGAACCTCAACAATCATCTAGTCCAAACTCCCTCTCCCATTTTACAGATAAGGAAACTGAACCTAGGAATAAAAAGTGACTCAACTCAACTCATCCCAGAAATTCAAATAAAAGTCAGAATTTGAAACCAGTTTCTATTGGTCCAACATTAGAGTTCTTTCCATTATGTCATTTGACTTTCATTTCTCAAAAGGATCAATAACATCTTGACTTTTTCTGTGAATAGGATTTAAGTGAAGTACCTCGTCTTCCCAGTCATTAGTTTCACTCTCTTCCTGAGGCATCAAAGTCCAGTGACAAGACAAAAGTCTGGTGATGGCTCAGGACACAGTGGATAAGCTTGGTCTGTGGAATGTTCTAAGCACTCCACTGCTCCTGCTTCAGTCATCTTCATGGTCCATGAAACAACTTGCTGTCATCGGTCCATTCCATAGGGAGAGATCTTCACGCACTCGTGGTAGACATCTCCCTAAATCACACATGAATTTGGGGACTATTGGTTGGACTCAACCTGGTTTGACCCCTGGACTCTCAGTTTTATTATTTCATATTTATGGTATTATTGGTCTATAATTGTTGTGCATGCTACAATTTTTTTTTGGAGCCACAGGTAGATTTTCCACCAAAGAAAAACAAGAAAACTAAAAGTTTCAGTCAAAGTATCTGGAAGCTTATCTCTTTGATTTCTCCAGGGGTAGAGATGGGGGAGAATTGGGATGAATTTTCCCTTGCAAATCCCCAAGTATCTGTTTTCCTATGGAGCAAGACAATTCTTTGCAGAATAGGGTGTTAGATCAACAAAGAATAGACCCTAGGCATTTGTCATTACCATATTCCCCAACAGCTTTACTGGGCAATGAAGAACGCTGCCCCATGTCCCTTAAAACATTGATGAATTAGGTGACAGCTCTGCGCCTGCCACCATGAAATTAATCAGACAGTGTCAGCTGCTTCTGGGACCCTCCACGGAAGGAACTCCACGGCTGCATCATGGGAAGCCCCAAAGACCAGACGCTAACTTGTCCCTAGATTCTTTACTTTTCTTTATTGTTGGAAAAATGGCTTTAAAGAGAAATCCCCCCCAAGAAAGCAAAGAGCTCTTCCCAATCAGATCATATATAGTCTATTTGAGTGGGAATAACAGAATCATTTTTATCATTTTTTTTTCTTTTGAATTTACATTTTTAACCTTAGTGAGGAAGAACAAGGTGTCTCTGGCATTTTGTTAGATAGTTATTCTGAGAAGGAACTCAACATGTCAGATAGAGAACTGACCTTGGAGCCATGAAGACTTAAGCTTAAGTCTCCCCTTTGACATGGGCTGCTTGTTTGACCTTAGAAATTGTTAAACTCTCAATGATCTAGCCAATTCTCTAAGTCTTAGGTTGCAGAGAATAATAGCTAATATTAGTTCTTAATAAATTCCTTCAAAATTTGCAAAATGCTTCACACATATTATTTCATTTCATCCTCACAATGATCCTATGAAGTAGATGCTCTTACTACCTCATTTTACAAATGATGAAAGATACTGGTTTGGTGACTGGTCAACTCAAAATCACAAAGCTAATAAATGTGTCAAGATAATAGGGAAGTTGAGACGGGAAAGGAATAAGCACCTGAGTGTTCGTTATTTACATATAGATAGATATAGGTATGAATACATACATATAATATGACATAATATGGAATGATACAATGTGATACAATATAAAATAATACTGTATAATGAAATGTGCTTAATATATAATAAAATATATAATATAATAATAAAACTAGCTTAATATATCATATTGCATTAAATATACACATATGATTGGCTGGTTGGTTAGTTGTTGCCCATCATTCTCAAAGAGGATCAAAATGACATTATTAAGTTACAGTATGATCAACTGTGTGGCTCATTAGGTCAATATGAACTTGGAATGCTCAACTACAACAGAGAACAAATAGATAAATAGGCCATGAGAACATTTGGGGTGGATTCTCTAAATTCGCAAATCTTGTATTTCTTTCTTTGTTAAATATCTACAACTATATATCTTTATATAAACATATATATGTGTATGTGTGTAACTTTAGAATAATAAATTCAAATATATATATTTGTTTATATATCTCTATATAAAAACATATTTTTATATTTTTATCTGCTGTTAGAAAGTAATCTCCCTTAGTGGAAAGGCTTAATTGTATTCTTCTTTACTTGTTTGCTTACTTGCTCACATGTTTAATAGAGATATTCAAGAAGCAAAGAATTTCCTGAAGCAACTGTGCAAGGAACCTTGGTTTTATGTAGAGTGAAAAAGCCTAAGTTTGAATCTGGTTCTGTCATTTACTTCCTGGATGACATTGGGCAAGTGATTTCAACAAAAGAGCCAGTTTTGTTCTTTTTGAAATAAATGGGTAGGAGAAGATGGACCTACTCCTCCCCAAACAATCAATTTCTAAATATATGATCCTTTGAAGGTCTTCTGTGTTTTTTGTAATTAGATTGGAGCGGGTCTCTTGTTCTCTCTTGCTTTATAAAACAGGCAAACAACCTCAGGTTATTTCTAAATAATCATATTTTCTTGCAACCAACTATGGCAAGAAACCAAATATCAATAAAGAATAGGTAAGTCCCTGAAGGACAAAAGTAACTCTTCCCATACACCATCCCTAAATACCTTTCCCTTCTGCTTCAAGCATCCCATAGACACTCAGGTCCAAGCTTCCTGTAGTGAATACCTTTTTGTCCTCTCTGTCTCCAGGTTTTAATCACTAACTTTGTTTTCCATTATTCTCTGTCACTTGTCTCTCTAGGAGAAGATGCCTTCCAGTACCGCACCTAGAAATGCAGTTTCTTTAGTGTAACAAATTTGGAAAATGTGGGCAGCTAAAGATTATCTGCTTTACCTCTTTCTATTGTTACTCCACTGGCCCTTAGTTCTATTTTTCGTTTAATGTGCTTTGAGCTCCTCAGATAAAGGAAGCTATAGAAGTTCAAAGTCTGGTATTATTACTGTGTGCATCAGAGCTGTCTCCCCTCAATTCATCAATGAATGCTAGTCCATTGATGGAAAGTTGTATATTTTTTTGAAGTATGTTTCTATCACGTCTTTAGTGTATTACAAAAAATATTGAAGTCCATCCAGTGAATTGAAGGCTGTGTTTTTTGAATTCTGGTGTCAATCAATCCTAACAAGTGTTTCTTCGTGCTTACTCCATATTAGACAGTATGCTAGATATTAGGGTACAAATACAAAGACTGAAATAATACCTAATCTCAAAGATTTTGCCTTTAAACATGAAGACAAAATAAATATATAAGAATATATGTGATAAATATAAATAGAATGAATGAAAATAAATTTACATTGAACTACAATGAAGATAACAGTGGATTCCTACTGATCTGTAATCAGGAAGACCTGGGATAAAATCTGACCTCAGATACTTACTAGCTTTGTGTCAGTGGGAAAATCACTTGATTCTGCTTGCCTCTCTTTCTTCAT
Source organism: Macrotis lagotis (assembly GCF_037893015.1). Taxonomy (NCBI): domain Eukaryota; kingdom Metazoa; phylum Chordata; class Mammalia; order Peramelemorphia; family Peramelidae; genus Macrotis; species Macrotis lagotis. The sequence goes on from NC_133659.1 coordinate 47,940,914, forward strand.
CTATAAGAAAATGGCATTATACTTCAGTATCTTTGCCATGAAAATCCCAAGTGAAGTTTCACAATGGAAGAAACTCAGCAACAAAATGAAATGCAAGGTAGTTGAAGAGTCATGGCATCAACAGTGGGAAAGATCACAAAGGCTTCAGATTGAAGTTTGAATTTGTGCTGTACTTCAAAGAGAGAGAGAGAACTAAAATGAGGTAGAAGTAAGAAGGGGAGGATATTCTATACATGGAGGAGGGAGCTAGAATTTCCAAGGTTTTATTGATAAATCACTCAAAAATTTAGCAAGCATTCATTAAGCACTATAGAAAATATTGCATCATCTCCTCTAAGATTAAATGAACCTTTATGTTTTCATAATTTTCTTTCTTGAAAACAATTTCATAAATGGGGAGAAGTAACTTGTATTGTAGATAATGATAGTAGTGTTTTCTTAATTTTTATTTTTTCTCCCATGTCTGATATAGGTTATGCATGTGCAATTATGTTCAATGAATTCCTATATTAGTCATGTTGTGAAAGAAGAATCAAAACAAAAGAGAAAACCTGTGAGAAAGAAGAGGAAAAAAATTCAGATGATAGTTCTTTCTTTTTCTATCACAACTCTTTTGGAATTGTGTTTGGGCACTCTGTTGTTGAGAAGAGTTGAAAATCTGTCATAGTGGATCAGTACAAAGTATGGTTATTTCTATTTAAAATATTCTTCTGGTTGTGCTCACTTCCCTCAGCATCGGTTCATATAAGCTTTCCCAGGTGGGAAGTCCACCTGCTCATGATTTATTACAGAAAAACAACATTCCATCATATTCATGTACCACAACTTGTTTAGTCATCCCCCAATTGATTCCCTCAGTTTCCAATTCTTTTGTCACCACAAAAATGGCTGCCATAAATGTCTATACATTTTAATCCTTTTCCTTTTTTATGGTGTCTTTGAAATACAGATATAGTAGTGGCATTCCTGGATCAAAGGTATACACAGTTTTATTGTCATTTGGGAATAGTTCTAAATTTCTCTCCAGAATGGTTGGATCATTTCACAACTCTACTAACAATTTATTAGGGTTCAAATTTTCCCACATGCCTTCTAACACTTAGCATTTTCTTTTTCTGTCACGTTAGCCAATCTGACAAATATGAAGTGGTTGGTATCTTGGAGCTGTTTTACCACATTTCCCCATCTACAAGATGCATCCCTTTTCAGACAACTTGTGATCTACACACTGGGAGTGTCATATATAGTGGTTGTATATTTTTGTACTTGCATTTCCTGATGTTTTTGCACTTGTCTTTGCACTTATTGTTTTGCATTTGCTACTGATAGATTAGGCTACGTTTTGTCACGTTCTACCCAGAAATGACTCAGAGAAAATTTTTATATGGTGCTGAATTCAAATTCAATGTGATCCACTTTGCAAAAGTGAATGGAAATCATGCTGCTGAACAATAATTTGATCTTCCTCCAACTGAGAAAACAATCTGAGACTGGTTATGGGAAGAAGAAACCCTACTGAAAACGCCATGACAAAAGAAGGCTATGAGAAGTAAGGCAGTAACAAAAGGCTTAATTTAGAGAGTGAATTGAAGAGAAAGATTGGGGAGCAAAGAGAAATTGGAATTTCTATGTCTACAAAGATAGTTCAGTATGAGGCAAGAAGAACTGCTGATGAAAAAATAAATGACTGATTTCAAAGGACACAGTTGGTGCTTCAGATTCATGAAATGGAAAGGATTTAAGCATGCATGCACACACCAGACTTACCCAAAAGATGCTTGAAAGATATGAGCAGAAGGTCCTGGAATTTCAGGATGAATAAAACGAGTTCAATAACTTTATGTAATATAGTTTTTTCAAATTTTGGGTCCCCAAATTAATACATGGATAAATATGGTTATTTGCTTTTCTCAATTCAATAATAATTTAGAACTTTTTTTTCACATGACTATAGATAGCTCTAATTTCTTCATGTGAAAACTACCTGTTCAATATTCTTTGATGATTTGGTTGGATGGTTGGTTCTTGTCCATTTTAGAAGAATAGCAAAATGACATCACTATAATAGTTGATCAGACCAGTTGATCAGAACAATACAAGCTCAGAATGCTTTTCCACAGATTACACACAAATAGTCCGTGGAAACAACTGGGGTGCTGACTCTAAACTTACATATGTCACATTTTCTTTGCTTCAACTCTGCTTTTTTTGTAGGGCACAGCTCTATGCCATGTTGGGCAGTCCTATGCCAGTGTCTCCCTTGCTGGACAATAAATTCTAAAGTTCTTAAGAGAAACCTTCAGGATGTCCCCATATTACTTCTTCTGACCCCATTATGAGTTTAGCTTGTATGAGCTCTCCACAAAAATAGTCTTTTTTGGCAAAGGAATATTTGGCATTCTAATAATGTGACAGCCCATCCTTGTGGTGCTTTATGTAGTAACATTTAAATACTTGGAAGTTTAGATAGAGAAAGGACTTCAGTGTCTGGTATCTGCTTCTGCCAGATGAACTCCAGAATCTTCCTAAGACAGTTTAAATGAAAATGATTCAGTTTCTTGACATGGCACTGGTTGACTTCCAATTTTTACATGCAATGAGGTTAGCACAATGGCTTTGTAGATCTTCAGTTTGATAGGCTAATATCTCTTTTTTCTCACACACTATTTTTTTCAGAGCTTTGCAAACACTGAGCTCGATCTGGCAATGCAAGTGTCAATCTCATTATGAATGTGTACTTCCCTGGAAAGGACACTACCAAGGTAAGTGAACTTATCCACAGTATTCAATAGTTTTCCATTTGCCATAATTGATGGTTCCACCTATCTGTGCAACCTTTGGTAAAATGCTAACTGATAGAGCAACTGAGTTTACTTGGTGTTAATTGTTAGGCTAAAGTTAGCACAAGTATCAGAAAATTGATCCATACTTTGCTGCATCTAAGCTTCAGAGGCTATATTGAGTGCACAATCATCAAACAAACAGATTATAAATTAATATTCTCTCAACTTTGGTCTTGACTTAAAGCCTCTTCAAGTTAAAGAATTTACCATCAGTGTGCTGACCTTGCTGCCATGTTCATCCTCAGTAAAGAAGTTTGAAAACATGGTTGAAAACATCATGGTAAAAAGCATGGGAGAAAGGACACAGTTTTGGTTCACTCCATTAGTGACTGGGAAATCATGAGAGAATTGTCAAGTATCCAGAATCCAGGCAAGCACAGCAGCATAAAATTGACATACAATATTGATAAACTTCTTCCAACAATCAAATTTTGACATAATTTTCCATAAACACTTATGACTAATGATATCAAAGGCATTGGTCAGATCTATAAACATTGTATACAGACCACAGTTCTGCTCTTGGCATTTTTCCTGAAGTTGTCAGGCAACAAATATCATATCGAATATTCCTCAATCTTTCTGAAGCCACACTGGCTCTTAGGTAGATGATAACTTTGCAGGTGAAGGATCAGTCTATTGAGAAAGACTGTGGCAAGAATCATACCAGAAATGATAAAAAGAGAAGCACCTCTGTGATTATCTATTTCCTTTACCTTATAAAGATGGACAATGGAGGCATCCTTGAATTCTTGGGGGATAACCTCTCTATGCCATATAACCTAGAAAATTTCAGTCAGCTGAAGTAGTTTATTTGGCTCAATTCTCCAAATATATATATATATATATATATATATATATATATATATATATATATGTATGTATGTATATATTATATATATATAATTAATAAAACCTTTATCAGAAATATTGATTATAAATTTTTTCCTCATCTTTTTGTTTTCCTTCTAATCTTGGTTACATTGGTTTGTTTATGCAAAACCTTTTTGAATTTAATGTAATCAAAACAATCCATTTGGCATTTTATAATTTTCTTTATCTTTTTTATCATAAATCTTTTCCCTCTCTGCATATTTGATAGATAAATTATTCTTTGTGCTCATAATTGACTTATAGGATTATCTTTTACATGTAAACCATATGTATATCTTGATCCTATTTGGTATAGGGTGTGAGATATTGGTCTATGCCTAGTTTTTGCCAAACTATTTTCTACTTTTCACAGCAGTTTTTGGCAGATAGTAAGTTCTTCTCACAGAAGTTGGATTTTTCCCAGAAGTTTGGGTTTATCAAACTGCAGATTATTATAATCAATTACTATTGTTTCTTTTAAACCTAATCTGATCCACTGATCCCACCCCTCTATTTCTTAGCCAATACCAAGCAGTTTTACTGGCTGCCATTTTAAAATATAATTTTGAGCCATTTTCTTTTGCATTTTTTATTAATTCCCCTTTGGAAGTGAATTAAAGGAACTTTTGTTCCTTCAGATGAATTTTGTTACTATTTTTTCTAGTTTTATAAAATAATTATTGGTAGTTGGATAGGTATGGCACTGAATAAGTAGATTAATTGAGGTAGAATTGTCATTTTTATTATCCTTGTCATTTCATTTATCATATAGGTCATATTTTATTACAGCCTACCCATGAGCAATTGACATTTTCCCACTTGTTTAGATCAGACTTTATTTGTGTGAAAAGCATCCTGCAATTGTGTTCATATAAGGTCTTGCCTTGAGAGGTAGAATTTCAAGTATTTTATCCTGTCTAGAGTTACTTTGAATGTAATTTCTCTTTCTCTTGCTTTTGGACTTTGGTGGTAAGATACAGAACTGCCAATGATTTTCATTTTAACTTCTATAACTTTTCTAAAGTTGCTGACTTTGTCTCTCTACATGTATATTTCTCTATATATCTTTGTTTGACTCTCTGGATCTCTCCACTTAATGATAGCTCTCCTTTTGACATCAAATCCAGGCAGATTCCTCTATGCCTAAAATAGATCAAGCCATTATAGTTATTTTTACAGAAGTAATTGCTGTTTCTCATTATTTAGTAAAGGGTTTATTATTTAAGATTATATTTTCATTATGAAGAAATCATTTTGGATAGAGTTGTATGCTTTTTTATTGAGATCATATTTTCAGTGAGTAGTCCTCTAAATAGAGAGCTGCACTTGGAGTTATTGAAACAAATTGCAATGTTTCCTCAAACACCACCTATCTGTGCAACCTTTGGTAAAATGCTAACTTTTTTGAGTCTCAGTTTGCTTCTTTGAAAAATGAGAGGTATTGAATTTGATGTCACTTACAACCCTAAATATATGATGATATGATCCATGTGTTTAATAGTATATTTGTAATTAAATTAAGCATGGCTCTGATATTCCCTGCATTGTACACCCCCCCCCCCCCATTAAATACCTCTCTTCATTAAGCAACGTTTTATAATGTGGATATGTACCCTTAGTTCTGTCAGGATTCTTTATCCAAGAACTCAAACATTGTAGGAGTCCTGATCCTTAACAGATTTATAGTATAGCAGATTTATTAACACTAAACTAAAGGTATAAAAACACCAGTGACAAAAATGTTAAGTCACTGAAATTGGCCAATGTAATGTTAACAAATAAAATGCCTCACTTTCTCATCTGGGGGCCATCTAGAACCAGTGCCCAGACATGAATCATGACAACTGGAGATGGTTCTACATATGAGGCAGTCAGGATTAAGTGACTTCCCCAGGATCATTACTTAGTGTCAAGTGTCTGAATCCAGATTTGAACTCCAGTCCTCCTGAATCCAAGGCTAGTGTGCTATCCACTGTACCATCTAGTACATGAATAATCATGTTTAATATATTTCCGCATTAGTTGTGTTTTAAAAGAATTAGAACTAAGGGGGTAAAAACCATGAGAAAGTAAGAAACAACATAAATGAAACTTTTAAAAGTGAATATAGTATGTTTTGCTCTTCCTTTGAACTCTTTAACTTTTTCTCTGGATGTAGATAGCATTGTCCATAAAAGGTCTCTCAGGATCACCTTGGTCACTGAACTATTAAGAACAAATATCCATCATAGTTGATCCATGTTGCTGGTAATGTGGACAAAATTATCCTGGTTCTGCTCACTTTACCCAGCATCAGTCTTGCAAGTCTTTCCAGGCTTTTCTAAAATCTGGATATTCATGACTTCTTATAGCCTAACAATATTCCATCACATTCATATACCACAATTTGTTCAGTCAGATAAATGTATATATATATATATATTTACAGATATATACAACTATACCTATATGCATGCATCTATACAGATATGTGTAATACATTATGTATATATGTATATATATGTGTGTGTGTGTGTGTGTGTGTGTGTGTGTGTGTACATATGCATATCCATATAAGAATGGAGATAATGGGAAGCAGTTTTGAGAGTTCCATATCCATATCTGAACAGAACAATAGGAAATATCAGGTACCATTCAACTCAGGAAGATTTCCATAGAGTGGGGTTTCCCAACTGCTTACGAGATAAACATCAGATGATTAGGGAGCACTTGGAACATAGTGAAATCATAAAGAATAAGTGTTAGTTTAATGAATGAATGATTCGAATCTGAAGGGCCTACAAATACGACTTTGAAAATTATTCTTCTAATGGTAGTTAACCTTTGTTATAGTGCTGCAATGTTTAAAACTCATTTGATTCTTTTGTTTTCATTTTAATTCAACAAGCATTTATTTAGCACCTAATGTGTCCTACACATGATGCTAGGTGGGGGAGAAGATAATATAGACATATATAAATAAATATCCATTTAAAATGTGAGTTCCTTACTATTGTTCTATTAGAAACCAGGAGGGATGGAATTCAGGGAAGACTGGAAGGATTTGGATGAACTAATGCTAAGCGAGATGAGTAGAACCAGGAAAAATATTGCACACCCTAACAACAACATGGCAGTGATGATCAACCTTGATGGACTTGCTCATTCCATCAATGCAACAACTGGGGACAATTTTGGGCTCTCTGCAATGGAGAATACCATCTGTATCCAGAGAAAGAATTGTGGGGTTTGAACAAAGACCAAAGCCTATTACCTTCAATTTAGAAAAAAATGTTATCTTATTATGTAATTTTGCTATCTCTTATACTTTATTTTTTTTCCCCTTATGGATATGACTTCTCTCTCATCACATTCAACTGAGATCAATGTATGCCATGGAAACAATGTAAAGATTAACAGACTGCCTTCTGTGGGGTGTGGGGGGGAGGGAAGAAAGAATGGGGGAAACTGTAAAACTCAAAATAGATAAAATCTTTCTAAACATTTCCAAATAAATTAGTTCATAAAAGAAAAAAAAGTGAGTTCCTTTAGGGTAGGAATGTTTTTACTTTTAATTGTGTCTTCAGTGTCTAGATCAGTTCTGGGAAGGAAGTTGAAAAATTAATTGTCAACTATGTACTGGGTCCATGTGCTAAATATTTTACAAATATTAACACAAATGATCCTCCAATGATTTTGGGATGTAGGCACTAATGTTAATCTCTTTTTTATCATTAAGAAACTGAGGCAGATGGTATTTAAATGATTTACACATATCTAGTGTTTGAATCTGGATTTGGACTCAGGTCTTACTATCCTTGACTGAAATGTAAAAATCTTTTAATGAATGCTTGTTGATGGATTCCCACAGGGAGTCATTACAATCTGGAGGGATCACGGAAAGTCTCATATGAAGTGAGGCCCATTAGTGAGCTTTGAAACAAGCCAGGAATTCTAGGAGGCAGAAGGAAGGATGGTATGTAGCCTGACAGTGGGTAAAAAATAGGACAAAGAAATATTTTTTAAAAGTTAAATAAAAAAGAAATGTTTAAAATTGTTTGAAATTTTTTTTTAAAAGATTCTAAAGATGTGAGTCATGTACTCAAAAAAGACAATTCCCCTAACTATCCATGAAACCTCAGATAAATCATTTCACCTCTCTAAGACTCAGTTCCCTCATCTGTAAAATGAATCTTGGTGATTTTTAAAGTTGAACAGACATACTTGAGCTGCAGGGAATTGGGGAGTGTGGCTTCAGTAAGTGGGGAATAGTCAGCAATATATTTTAATCATGGTTAGCTTATTAGGATAATCCAGGATATCCTTAGTCCTTCATCTTTTTATTTTTCCATTTCAATAAAAGAACAAATTGGAGAAGAGAAAACTTCTCTAGCTGTCTGAGAATCTTGTGGTCACTTTACTTGCTATTTCAGATGAATTTCAAATTAATCAAATTTTTCCCATTGAAATTATGCTAAATCTCATTGAAACTGCAAGATATTTCATATCATTTTATAACATGAACTTCTAACATGCAATAATGGAAACCTATTGGAATATGGAGAGGTTAAATCTGCCAAGTATTAATGCCATGGAATTTCAAGAATTTTGAAGTTCTGTCAAAATTCAAAACCAGAGCAGATATTAAAGAATACTGTGATATAAAAAATTATACCTCTCCTTTGAGGATAGAAATTCAGTGGCTTGATAATACTTTTGGGTTGCCTAGTATTATTCCATGAAATGCTCGACTTGATTATGTAATGTCCCTTGCCAAAATAGTGTCCATCCTTCCATTAAAATTTGACTTTTCTTCCATCTCATTATTTTTTTTTTTTGGTGCAAGGTAATGGGGTTAAGTGGCTTGTCCAAGGCCACACAGCTAGGTAATCATTAAGTGTCTGAGACCAGATTTGAACTCAGGTACTCCTGACTCCAGGGCCAGTGCTCTATCCACTGCACCACCCAGCCACCCCCTCCCCCCATCTCATTATTTGAAGGCTTGGCAGAACTATCACTAAGACAGGTGTACTGAGTCATTATTGCAGGTCATCAAAATTTACAGATAATAAAATTTACATACATGATTTTAAAAGAGCAAGAAATTTTAATGATCATAACATTTATTTTTTTTAACTTTCCTTCTTTCTCTCAAGAATAATTAGATAAACTAGGATGCTATTTACATCATTTGCAATTAAATAACAGAATTACTACTTGACTTACTCCACCTTGCATCTACTCCTTTAGTAAACTACCTAGATGTGGTCATGTAGAACATGCCTTCTCTCTCTCTCTCTCTCTCTCTGTCTCTCTCTCTCTCTCTCTCACACACACACACACACACACACGCACACACACACACACACACACACACACACACACATACACACACACAGAAACACAAACACATAGTCTCTGTCTCTATATTTCTGTTTCTCTGTCTCTCTTTGTCTCTCTGTCTGTCTCTCTCACTGTCTCTGTGTCTCTGGGTATCTCTCTTTGTCTCTGTCTCTGTCTCTGTCTCTCTCTCTCTCTCTCTCTCTCTTTCTTTCTCTTGCTCTCACTCTCCCTCTCGCTCTCTCTCGCTCTCCCTCTCTCTTTCCTCAAACGTACTTTTTAGGGCATATTTTGCAGGTTTTGCTTCTAAATATGAAAAATGCTACGAATCACTATCGATTAGAGAAATGCAAATAAAACAACAATGATATATCATGTCACACCTATCAGATTAGCCAAGATATGAAAAAGGGAAAATGATCAATATTGGAAAGGTTGTGGGAGGATTGGGGCATTGATGCATTGCTGATGGAATTGTGACAAGCTCCAACCTTTCTGTAGAGCAGTATGGAACTATGCCCAATTAGCAATAAAATTGTTCATATACTTTGACCCCAAAATTCCAATTGTAGATCTAAATCCAGGAAAAAAATTTAAAAATGAAAAAGTTATACATTTCCCAAAATATTCATAGCAGCTCTTCTTGTAGTGGCAAAGAATTGGAAACTGAGGAGACGGCCAACAATTGGGCAATGACTAAACATGATATGGTACATGAATTTATTTTATTTTTTTTAGGTTTTAGGGGTTTTTTGCAAGGCAGTGGGGTCAGGTGACTTGCCCAAGGCCACACAGCTAGGTAATTATTAACTGGCTGAGGCCACATTTGAACACAGTTCCCTGATTCCAGGGCCAGTGCTCTATCCACTGCATCACCTAGCTGCCCCCTGGCACCTGAATACTATAGAATATTATTGTTCTATTAAAAAAGCCATAAATGCTTGAACTCTAGAGAAGCATAGAATGACTTACAGGATCTGATGCTGAATGAAGGGAGTAGAGCTAAGAGAACAAGGTACACACCAACAACAATATTATGAGATGAACAGCCTTGATGGAAGCAGCTCCTCTCAGAAGTTCAGAGAGCTAGGACAACAGTATTAGACCGGCTATGGACTATATTATTCCCATCCAGAGAAAGAAAACAACCCTTCAGAATCCGATGAACACTTTATAAAAATTATCCCTTAAGAATTTCTTTCCTTTAATCTTAATTCCTCATTCCAAAAATAACTATTACTAATCTGGAAATATATTTATCAAAATATATGTGTACAGGGGCGGCTAGGTGGCGCAGTGGATAAAGCACCGGCCCTGGAGTCAGGAGTACCTGGGTTCAAATCCGGTCTCGGACACTTAATAATTACCTAGCTGTGTGGCCTTGGGCAAGCCACTTAACCCCATTTGCCTTGCAAAGAAAATTTTAAAAAATTAAATCAAAATATATGTGTACAATGCTAACCTGATTGTTCACATCTGGTGGGGGGGTGGATGTTGGGAAAGGAGGGTAGAAGGAAACTTTATAACTTGAAAATATGCATGTGCAAATAGATGAAAATAAATATGAAACTTTTTAAAAATAAAAACACTAAAACATCCTTTTATGACATGGTAACTTCTTTCTTTAAATATTTTTATTTGTTTCTTCAACAACATGCAACAATAGTTTTCATCAATCATTTTTTGACAAGGTCTTTAAGTTTAACATTTTTCTCCCTCCCCTTTTCCTTCCCCCTTCCCCTGACAGAAAACAATCTAATAAAAGTTCTACATGTGTAATTATGTTAAATTTATGTTCATATTAATCTTATTGTGAAAGAAGAATCAAATCCAAACAGAATGGAAAAAAATTAGAGAGGGGAAAAAACCCCAACATATCATATAAGATAACTTCTAAAAATTGAAGATAGTAAGCTTTGGTCTGCATTCAAATTGGACAGTTCCCTCTCTAGATACGGATGTATTTTCTAATCTAAGTCTTTAAGAATTATCTTTGATTATTGTATTTCTGAAATGAATGAGTCCATCATAGTTGATGATCCCCCAATGTTGTTAATGTGTATAATGTTTTCTAGTTCTGTTCATTTCATTCAATTCATCAATTCATGTAAGTACTTCCAAGGTTTTTTGAAATCCTGTCCCTCATGATTTCTTGTAGATCAATGTGCTCCATCACATTAACAGGTCACAATTTGTTCATCCATTCCCCAATTGATAAGCATTCCCTCAATTTCCAATTCTTTGAAACTACAAAAAGACATGCTACAAATATTTTTGTATTTATGGATTTTGGTTTTTTTTCCATTTTTTTGTCATCTCTTTGGAATGCAGACCAGTAGAGGTATTGATAGATCAAAAGGCATTGACAGTTTTATTGCCTTTAGTGCATACTTCCAAATTCCTCTCCAGAAAGGTTGGAGAAGTTAGCAACTCCACCAACAATGCATTAGTATACTGTTTTTCCCACATCCCATCAAATATTGATGATTTTTCTTTTTCATAATAATGGTCAATCTGGTAGGTATACAGTATTACCTAAGAGTAATTTTAATTTGCAGTTCCCTTATCAATAATGATTTAGAATAATTTTGAACATGACTACAGATAACTTTAATTTCTTCACCTGAGAATGACCTTTCTATATCCTTTGATCATTTATCAAATTGGGAAAGGACTAGTTTATTTATAAATTTGAATCAGTTATCTATATATTTTAGAGGTAAATCCTTTATCAGAAACACTAGTTGTAAAAAATTTAAGGCATTCCTTATAATATTGTCTGCATTTTTGTACAAAACTTTTCAATTTAATGTAATCAAAATTATCCATTTTATCTTTTATAATGTTCTCTATCTCTTATTTGGTCATAAACTGCTCCCCTTTCCATAGATCTGACAGATTAAACTCTTCCTTGTTGTCCTAATAGGCTTATGATAAGAACTTTTCTGTCTAAATTCTGCCCCATTTTGACCTTATCTTAGAATATGGTGTGCGATGGTCTAAATCTAATATCTGGCATATTATCTTTCAATTTTCTCAGCAGTTTTTATTGGAATGAGTTGTTACTCCAGAAGCTGGAATCTTTGGGTTTATCAAATAGAAGATTATCATAGTCATTTTCTACTGTTTCTTTGGCACCTAATCTATTCCACTGATCCTCTATTCCATTTCTTGGCCAGCACCTAACAGTTTTGATGTCTGATGCTTTATTATATAATATTAGATCTGGTATGGGTAGGCCTCCTTTCTTCTTTGCCTTTTTTCATTAATTCCCTTGATATCCATGACCTTTTGTTCATACATCTGAATTTACTTACTATTTTTTTCTAGCTCAATAAATTAATTTTTTGGAAGTTTGATTGGTTTGACACTGAATAAGTAATTTAATTTATATAGAATTGTCATTTTTATTATATTAGCTCAGCCTATGAGCAATTGACATTTGCTGAGTTTTTAAGATCTTCTTTTATTTGTGTAAATAGTGTTTTATAGTTGTTTTCATATAGTTTCTGATTCTGCTTTGGCAGGTAGACTCCCAAGTATTTTATGTTGTCTACCATTACTGTGGATGGAATTTCTCTTTCTTTTTTTTTTTTTGCTTCTGTATTTAGCTACTAATATATAGAAATGCTGATGTTTTGTGAGTTTATTTTATAGCCTCTAACTTTTCTAAAGTTGCTAATTGTTTCAAATAGTTTTTTAGATTATTTTCTAGGGTTCTTTAAATATACCATCCTATCATCTGCAAAGAATGAGAGTTTTCTTTCTTTATTACTTGCTCTAATTCCTCCTATCTCTTTTTCTTCTCTTATTACTAAGACCAACATTTCTAAGAAAATATCAAATAATAGTGGTAATATTGGACATCATTGTTTCCCCTTGATCTTATTGGGAATGCTTCTAGCTTCTCCCCATTACATATAATGTTCATTAATGATTTTTAGATAAATGCTGCTTATTGTTTTAAGGAATACTACATTTATTCCTTTATTTTCTGGTGTTCTTAATAGGAATGGGTACTGTATTTTGTCAAAAGTTTTTTTCAGAACCTATTGAAATTATCATGATTTCTGTTAGGATTTTATTGATATGATCAATTTTGCTGATAGCTTTTCTTTTTTTTTTGTTTGCAAGGCAACAGTGTTAAGTGACTTGCCCAAGGCCACACAGCTAGGTAATTATTAAATGCCTGAGGCCAGATTTAAACACAGGTCCTCCTGACTCCAGGACTGGTGCTCTATCTACTAAGCCACCAAGCTGCCCCCTTGAAAGTTTTTCTAATGTTGAACCAAAACAGCATTCCTTGTATGAATCCCACTTGATCATAGTGTATTATCCTAATGAAAATTTGCTGTAATCAATTTGATAACATTTTATTTAAGATTTTTTTGCATCAATGCTCATTAGGGAAATTATTTTATATTGTTTTCTCTGTTTTGACTTCTCCAGGTTTAGATATCAGCACTATATATTGGTATCATAGAAGTTCCTTGATTATTTGATAGAATTCACTTATGAATCCATCTGACCCTGGAGATTTTTTTCTTAGGGAGTTCTTTGAGGCTTTGTTCAATTTCTTTTTTATGAGATGGAGTTATTTAAGTATTTCATTTCCTCTTCTTTTAACCAGGGAAGCTAATTTTTTGTAAATATCCATTTCACTGAGATTGTTAAATTCATTACATGTGGTTGGGAAAAATAGTTCTGAATTATCACTTCTCCTCATTGGTGGCTAATTCACCTTTTTTTCATTTTTGATACTAATAATTTTATCTTTTTTAAATCAAATTAACAAGGTATATCTAATTGCTTTTCTCCTTAAACCAATTTAGTTATATTTATTAATTCAATAGTTTTTGTAATTTTGATTTTATTAATTTCTTCTTTGATTTTCAGAATTTCTAATTTTGTATTTAATTGGACATTTTAAATTTCTTATTTCTCTAGCTTTTGTATTTGCATGCCCAGTTCTTTGAACTCTTCTTTCTCTAATGTTATTAATATATGCATTTAGATATATATTTCCCCCTAATAACTAATTTGACTATATCCCACAAATTTTGGTATGCTAACTCCTTATAATCATTATCTTTCATGAAGTTATTAATTATCACTATGATTTATTGTTTGATACACTCAATATTTTATTTCAAATTAATTATAGGTCTTGCTCTCCATTTCCTTTTATTGCATATGATTTTTCTTGCATCATGATCTGAAAAAAATGCATTTAATATTTCTGATTTTCTACTTTTGATTATGAGGGTTTTATGCCCTGATATATGATTTTTTTGTGTACACTCCATGTACAGCAATTAAAGCAGGTATATTCCTTTCCATCTCTATTTAATTTTCTCCAGAAGTCTATCTTACCTAGTTTTTCTAACATTCTATTCACCTCTGTAATTTACTTGCTGCTCATTTATGGTTAGATTTATCTAATTCTGAGAGGGAAGGTTGAAGTCACCCACCAGTATAGTTTTGTTGTTTATGTCTTCCTGTAATTCATTTAGTTTCTCCTCTAAGAATTTGGAAGTTATATCATTTGGTGCATACACAGTTAGAATTGAAATGATTCATTGTCTATGGTTCCTTTTAAGAGGACAGTTTCCTTTTTTATCCCTTTTATTTAGATGTATTTTTGCTATTGCTTTGTCTGAAATAAGGATTGCAACCCCTGCTTTTTTCACTTCATCTGGAGCATAACATATTCTGTTGAAACATTTTACCTTTACTCTGTGTGTATGTCTGCTTCACATGTGTTTAATATAAGCAGTACATTTTATTACCCTCCTTTTTATCTTCTTTCTGTTTGTACTTTTTTCCCTCCCTTCACCCTATGCTTTTTCACCAATGTTTTGCTTCTGAATACCACCTCCCTCAATCTGTCCCCCCCTTCTAATAGCCTACTCCTTTTTCTTCCCTCTTTTCCTTTTCTTCTTCTTCTTCTTCTTCTTTTCTTCTTCTTCTTCTTCTTCTTCTTCTTCTTCCTTCCCTCCCTTCTATTATTCCCTCTTCCATTACCCCCATTTCCCCTCCAATACTTGAATAGCAAGATAAATTTCTAAACTCAATTGAATAGGGCCAGCTAGGTGGCCCAGTGGATAGAGCACTGGCCCTGGGGTCAGGAGGACCTGAGCTCAAATCTAGTCTCAGACACTTAATAATTTCCTAGCTGGGTGACCTTGGGCAAGTCACTTAACCCCATTGTCTTGCCAATAAAAAACAAAACTCAATGGATTTAACTCTTTAAGCCTTACCCAATGACAGTAAGATTCAAGTAGTTCTCACTCCTTCTCTTCTTTCCCCCTGCTGCAATAGGTCCTTTGTACAACTGCAAGTGACCTAATTTATCCCATTCTGCCTCTCCCTTCCTCCAGTCTCATTATAATCCCTCCCTTTTTTAATGCCTTAATTTAAAAGAAAATTCCATCAAAATCAACTTAGGACAATAACTTCAACCTAAGTATACTCCCTCTATTAAAGTTTTGATTCTCATGAGTTTTGAGAATTTTCCTCCCAGGTAGGGATGTACCTAGTTTAATCTTATTGAATAGCAGTCTTTTTCTTTTCACCTGTTTATTTTTTTCATGTATCTCTTGAGTCTCCTGTTTGAAGATCAAATTTTCTGTTCATCTCTGGTCTATTCATCAGAAAAGTTTGAAATTCACCTATTTTGTTAATGTTATCTTTTCCCCTGAAAGAGTAAGTTTAATTTGATTGGGAAGCTGATTCTCAGTTGTAACCCAAGTTCCCTTGACCACTGGAATATCATATTCCAGGCCCTTTGATCCTTAAACATTGATGTAATCAGGTCCTGTGTAATTCTGATTGTTTTTCCTCTGTGTTTGAATTGCTTTTTTCTGGCTGCTTCCAT
This sequence comes from Macrotis lagotis, assembly GCF_037893015.1. Lineage (NCBI taxonomy): Eukaryota > Metazoa > Chordata > Mammalia > Peramelemorphia > Peramelidae > Macrotis > Macrotis lagotis. The sequence goes on from NC_133659.1 coordinate 47,956,826, forward strand.
AATTTTCTCTTTGAGCTGATAATTCTCAAGTTTGGCTACAATATTCCTTGGCATTTTCATTTTTGGAATCCCTTTCAGGAGGTGATCACTGGATTCTTTCTATGAGGATTTTGCCCTCTGGTCCCAGGAGTCAGTGCAGTTTTCCTTGATGATTTCCTGAAGAATGGATCCAGGCTCTTTTACTGATCATGAGTTTCAGGTAGTCCAATTTTTCTTAAATTATCTCTTCTGGATTTATTTTCCAGGTCAGTTGCTTTGTGAATTATGAATTTTACATTTTATTCTTCTTTTTTTCACAAGGCAATGGGATTAAATGACTTGTCCCAGGTCACACAACTAGGTAATTATTAAGTGTTGAGGTCATATTTGAAGTCAGGTACTCCTGACTCCAGGGCCAGTGCTCTATCCACTTTGCCACATAGCTACCCCAACCAAGTATTACACATCTCTTCTGTTTTTTTTTTATTTCATTTTACAGAGTCTTGGTTTCTCATGAAATCATTAGATTCCATTACTCCTCTTCTATTTGTCAGGGAGGTATTTTCCTCTTTTAGCTTTTGCATCCCCATTTCTATTTGGTCAGTTTTATTTTTAAAAGATTTTTTTTTTCCAATTGCCTAATTGCATTTTTAAAGGACTTGTTTTCTTCTATACATTTTTGTTTTAAGATGGTAATTTTTCTTGCATTTCTTTTCCCAATTTTTTTCCATTTGATTTTTAAAATCCTTTCTGAGCTCTTCTAAGAAGTCTTTATGGTCTGAAGACCAATTTATATTCTCCTCCATAGCTTCACATATAGCACCTCTTCTGTTCTCCTTTTATGAGCTTGTGTTTTGCCCAAATGATATAACTTCCAAATTCTTACAGGAGAAACTAAATGAATCATAGGAGGATATAAACAGCAAAACTATACTTGTGGGTGACCTCAACCTTCCCTTTCTCAGAATTAGCTAAATCTAACCATAAAGTAAACAAGAAGGAAGTTAAAGAGGTGAATAGAATGTTAGAAAAGTTAAGTAAAATAGACTTGTGGAGAAAATTAAATAGGGATAGAAAGGAATATAAGATAGCTTTCAATGGATCCTGGTTTTTTTCCCACCTTTCTTCATTTTGAGTTTTGTTCCCTATCCCAAGGTTGTTCTGTTGGGGGAGGGCCTTGATTGTAGACCTGGAGTATTAAAAGCCCTAGAGATTACTAACTACCCTGGGATCTTGATATTAGGAACTTCAACAGATTGTTCAGTGGACTGACAGGTAAGGAAATCCTGAGGCTGTCTCTCTCTGATCTATCTATCCTAGGGATATCATCTGACCTCTCCTGGCATTGGAGATATTTGGATCTAGCTGCTGGTTGTCTACAGGCTGCACAGTCACTGAACTAGGCCAGTCATGGAAATGTCAGAAACTCTAACTAAGGGGAAGTCAGTTGCCCACTCCCTCATGGGAGGAGGTGGGAACACCTGAGACTACAAGTGACCTTTTTTGCACAGAAATGCCTGAGGGCTCTCTCTTTCTCTGACTTGAAAGTCAGGGTGGGGAACTCAACTCTATTGGGCTGTTGGGAAAGTTAGTCCTCTCTTGACTATTTATGCCAGGACACCAAACCCTCCTCTGGGCTTGGAATGCCAAAGACATGATACCAAGTCTGGCCATTCCAACTAGTTGTGCAGGTTTAATATGGCTCCTGAGGACAAGTTCTCCACCTCACCCCGCTGCCCCTACACTGCCTCTGTTCTCTTCCTTGGATGTGCCAATGCTCTCCCTGTGACAGACTTTCTAGAAGATATTTCACTCTTATCTTTGGTGAGCTCTGCGGCTTCCAAATCTGTTAAGAGTCTTGATCAATGTCAATTCTGATTTGGGATTGTTTAACAGAATTCCTGTTTTCTATCCACCATCTTAATTGGAAGTCTCTCCATGGTAACTACCTTTTATTTTATCTCTGGTTACCCAATGTCTTAACCAAGGTAGAATAGTGGGAATAGGAAGCATTACAAAGGACTGGTCAGTGAATCAGACAAGCATTTGAAAGGCAAAGGATAGTCTATACTATTATTCACAGTCTACTGAGGGGAGGAGGCAGCATATAAACAACCATCTACAAGCAAGATTTATACAGGATGAGATGGAAATAATTACTTAAAACTGGAAAGAAGTCAGGATGTTAATTGGAGGAGTGAGAGGACTGCTGACCAGAGACAGTGAAAAAGTATGGAGTCAGGAAATGGAAATGTGTTTGTGGAGCAGCAAGGAAACATCCAATAGAAAGGTGAAAGTTAGATGAAAGAGTGGGGATCTCAGAGAGTATAATCTGTTAGGGGAAAATGGGCAAGAAAGGATACCTCATGAAGGAGAGGCCTGTCTTGGCAAACTGGTAGGTGTCTGTAGCATCAAAATATTGGGTTGATTTTTAGTACTTCATATTATTTAACCACCACAGTATTTACTCATAATGTAAGATTCTATAGAGGTAATATGCCCTGGTAAGTTGGGTAAGACATAGTATCCGAAGTGCTCTGAGAATAATGAATAAGTTTAAATCACAAAAAAACATCAAATAAACCAACTGCATCCTGAAGGTCTCAGCTGCATATACTATTGCCATGTCAATTCTGTATAAAACAGAGCTAATTATCCTGTCCTCTTAAATTTCCCCAGCTCCAAAATTCCATATTTCTTCCAATCACCTAGGTTTATAACTTTAGACTCATCCCCGACTCTTCTATCTTGACCATACAGAAGTATGTGAATAAAGATAACATGACTATGCATATCTGCCATGTTTAACTCATTCTTTTCATCATCCTTATAACCGCTCTTCGGAATTATTGTTAGCAGTCTTCTAGTCAATTTGCTTGCTTCCGGTCTCTCCCTTCTTCAATGCATTCCACTAGTTATACTATTTAAAAATCCAGGGCAAGTTCTTGGAAGGCAAGCGTTGCTTATTTTTATTTTTCTATGCCCATATATAATAATAGTATTATTCTGGGTAAGTCATCCAGTACTCTTGTAAACTATTAAAGTTTCAGAAAGAGTCCTGACCAATCTTGTAAAGAGTTTCCTTATCCAGGAGATGCCAACAATAGATACAGAAGTAGTCCCTATCTTATTTCTATCCCTAATGTTTAATACAATGCCATACCCACAGAAGGCCATTTGATAAATATTGATTTAATTCAATCTGATTCACCTCAGTCTTTAAAAATAAGTTCCCTACAACACCAAATCTGTAGCACACAAAGGGAGAATTAAAAGAAGAGTTTGGTGTCTTCCAAAAGAGCTAAATAAAATGTATAAAAATCTCTCCTCTGACTCTTTTCCTGGGCTCATTCTGACTTTTGCTCCATTCCCCAGCCTTTTCCTGGCTTATTCTGAATTTTAGGCAGGCTGGTGAGTGAGTGATGTGGAACAAATCTGTGTCCTTCACTCTCATCCACCAATCTAGCCCCTGTTTTTTTTTTGTTCTTCTGAAGACTCAGTCGGATCTCTTTAGCTTTCTGAATAAGATGTCTCTCTTCATTTCTTCTTTTTATTCCACATTAAACTCCACTTCAGCTGCTCCATAAATCTAGCTACGCTTTGTGTAAGAGGTATTGCAGCAGTTCCTGCTTTAGAATACAGAATGCCTGTAGTTCCTTAGAAAATGAACTCACCAGCACTTTTCAGAAATCACGAGAGATCACCTTTACCAAGGGAACTGAATTTTTTTCCCTCTTATTTAATTCAGCAAAATGTTTTGACAGGATATTAGAAACAGATGAATGCTATACTTTTGGTATTAAAAAATTTTTAATGGCTTTTCTCCAGAATTACAGAGATATGTATCACTTGGCCATGTGCTTTGGTATACCCCTGTTATGAGTCTCCATATCCATGGGAAATGTGATAAAAGAATTATGTCCAATGTTAGTACAATAGCATCAGTAAAAAATAAAAAGCAGCAAGTTTGTTATGGCCTTCCTCATGGAATCCCAAGATCATATATTCCATGCTAGAATAGACCACAGAAAGCAGCAGTTTCAACTCCTCCATTTTACAGATGAGTAAATTGAGATGCAGAGAAATTAAATAAATCTTAGGTAGTCTGAGGCAAGATTTGAATGTACAACTTCCTAATTCTTCTTCCAAGGTCCAAGGCAGCTGAACTAAGCTGCTGATAAGTCTCCTTACTTTTATTCTTTTCTTGTTCTAATCCATCCTCTTACTCATTGGATGAATCCTCAATACTCTTAAATTCATATTATTGAACATCTACTCCAAAACAATTAAAACAATCCTTCTCCTCAAGAAACTTGCATTTACTTGTATTATTTTATACTACTTCTCAGGAAAAGTTTAATGCTTTTCCAATGCCTACATAACAAAGTTGATATTCATTTTTGTGGTTTTTAAGTTCCCTTATAATCCTCTGCCTAATTTACCTGTCTACCTCTATCTCCCCCTTAGGCACATAAATGGAGCTAATCTTTGAGTCAGGCTGGTCTCACAGCCTCTTAAACTTTACCACCTACTTTATTGCTCTATCTCAATATCCTCTATGACTATTTTTAGTCTTAACCCATCCTTCAAGACTCTGCTCAAATTTCACTTTTAAAAATGAATACTTCCTTAACTAACCATATTAGCAAACTTCCAGTTCCTTCCCCCCGTTTCTTTCCTATGTTACCTCCTGCCAGAATGAAAATCTCTTCCCCAGCCTGGGATTCCCTCACTTTCTCTGATCTCTCCTCCATCTTAGTGCCTCTTGCCAGCCTACCCTTTGCAAGTCACTGTCCTATCCTGATGCCCACTTCCATCATGCCTTCTGGAACTTCCATCTCATTATATCATGATTTTCCTCCCCCCTACATCTCTTCCTCTCACATTCTTTCCATGTTCTTTCACTGAAAGAAATTCAGCACCTGAAAGAAGACACTCTATCTAGGCACATCCTCTCTAGTACAAGATGTGTCTTTTCCTCACGTCCACACAGAACCAGGAAGAAATATTTTTCTTCATCCACACTACCATTCTTAGACCCCCATCCTCCTTTGAATTTCACTTGATACATAACTATAACTAACAATTTTCTAGTTTCAGTCAACTATATATCTCCAGATTTTTCTTCTTTCTTCTATTGTATAGAGTTTAATAACCCTATAAGGGTTCAGAGAGGCCTAGTACCCCTGATGTGAAAGCTGTTGAGTCCTTTTCAGGGCTGCTTTATACCTTTTGTGTCCACCTGGTCACCTAAATCACCCATGGCTCCAAGAAGCTGTAGTATGTGAAGCAACCATATACTAATCAACCATCTTGGCAAATGGGTAAAATAAGATTGAGGATAACAAAAGGGTATCAAACTTCTCAGTAAGCTAGGGAAGTGTCTAACCCAAACATATGAAGAATTTCCTCAGTCGAATAAGCAAAAGAGAACAACTTGTTCCAATGGCCATGAAAGGTGGATAAAGGAGGAGCTGAAGGAGTGTCTAGAGTACTTAGGGCTTGGTAAGACATGAAAGATGCCAAGGTCATCCAGGTCATCACCAATCATCTTGACTTTTTGTCTTGCCACTGGATTTTGCTTTGGAAGAATGAGTGGGGTCACCAACTTTTGAGCAACTTTTCATCATTTAAATCCAATTTATGTATAAGTCAAAAGACATCACCCAATTGGGATGTTATTTTATTCCTCTTTGAAAACAATAGACAACAACCACCAACTAATCAACCAATAACTCAATACATGTATGAGTTTTCCTCCACTTCAAGCCCTGTCTGTCTTCCATTTAAACATTTTTATACAGACTAGTATTTCTCTACATAGGTTGACCTCTGAATTTACCTATCAACTTTTCTCTCACCACTTATATTTTCATTCTTTATCAATCATCCTCATAGAGGGCCATTCGCTTTATTTCAAGATTTCTACAACTATGTTAGCTTCAGAATTAATTTTTTTTGTTCTTTTCTGATCATAAGCTCCTTTGCTTCCAAATCACCCTCTTACCCTTGTTAAACCTCTTATTTGTTTTCATTATAACCCCCCATTATTCCATCCCTCCATGTCATTTCATTTCACCACCCAGCTCTGCCCCACTTTCTTACATTTGTAGTCTTTACCCTATAGTTAACCAGTTCTCCTGAAATTTTCTATCCTTAAATTATTCACTCCCACATAATAGCTCTGCTCATGTTTTGCCAAATTTCTACTGTTACCCTTAATATTTACCTTCTTTGCTTCCATTTAGATACTGACAAATGTCAATAGAATATGTCATATAAAACCTTCTGACTCTGTCAACTACAATTTGTTTCATGCAATCTCCACTGGACCATAGCTATTGTACAGAAATTGCATTCTTTCATACTGATTGCCTACCATAGTATTCATAAATGCTATTCAAAACCTCTCCTTTCCTCAACCCCACTACCATATGCCATCTTAGATTCTTTTAATGGAGGACTTCACATCCTATATTACTGAAAAAAACATCAATTCCTTCTACAATGTGAGCAAATTTTTTTCCTTACTCTAGAACACATAAATGTAACAATTATAATAGTGATAATAATGATTTGCTTTAACATTTTCCTTACCCAAACTAACCTCTATTTTCTTGATCCCATGTCTCCTCAAATTCTTCATACCCTCTCTTAGTTATTTCATTATCTATCATGGATTCAATTAACATCTCTAAGTAGATGTGTCACAGCTAAACATCTAATACTAAACTTTCTACTGAACTATAATACTCAAAGCGGGTTTTCACCCATTAGCATTTCAAAGTCAGCACATTGAAAATGGAACTCATTAAACACAACATATTATTTTTGATTGATTGATTCATCTCAAAAGTTAAGCCTCCTCCAAACTTCCATATTTCTACTGTAAACATAGTCAGAGTTGATCCTTCATTCTCTTGTCTATACCCAATCATGTACAAATCTTGTTCATTCTACTTCTCCAATATCTCTTATACTCATCCTCTCCTTTCTATTCACAAGGTCCTCCATACCTCTCATTTCCAAATCATTGATCCACATATGAAGGTATTTAAAGAAATAACAACAGAGTACATAGCTTGGGATCCCATGAACCTTAAAGATCATCCAGTCATAAACTATTTTCTAGACATGATCCCTGTCCTCATTAGCTCTTTAGAGATACGAAACAAAGAGCCATGAAAAACTAACTGATAATGTAGAGGTATACATAAATGTCAAAAGGGTGGTATTGAGAGTGATATAAGAATTGAACAGCAGATATCTCTGCTGATTAGAGTGGTCAGAGTAGGCTTCAAAAAAGCCCTGAGAAACTTAATTGCTCTGAAAGACAAGCTAGAATTTAGACAAATGGAGTGGAGCAGAAAGGAAAGCATTTCCTGCAGAATAATACAAACAGTCATGATGAAATAAGAAGTGAGTATAAATTTCTTGAGGAGGGGACATTTTTGTTTCTGCATTTTTGATCCCATCTTTTAGTCCAGTACTGTAATTATTTTAATATGTTTGGAGAATTGAATCAAAAACAGATAGTGGATTTCTTTTCCTTAGGAAGATTTTAAATGGTCTTCTTAGAGAATGAAGGGCATCATCATCATTATCATAAGAGGATTTTAATGAGAGACTGGGTAGTGGGTATATTATGGTGGGGCTTCTTATCACTTTTGGAAGACTAGATGACTACTGGGCTCCTTTCAACTCTTTAAGTTAAGTGATTCCATAAATTCAATACTTAAATGCCCTAGTAACATTTGTGATAGAGGACATAGACAAACATGACTAAAGTAGATGCTTCGTTTTCAATAAGAAAGGTAGGGTCAGTTAACTCTAATCCAAAAACATTTATGAAATGACAATTATGTTTGAGCGTCTATGCTAGATATAGAGGATAATTATTTGTCCATTTTGTTGTAACCATGTTTTTGATGTATGAGTACTTCTGCCTAAACAATCTAATTAATTTCAAATAACCAGAAAAAGCAGATCTAGGTTCAAATTCATCCTCTGACTTTTAAATGTGTGACATTAGGTAAATCATTTAGCAGCTCTGGCCATTAATTTCATTTGTAAAATGAGGGGGAAATACTAAATGGCATCTGAAGGATGGAAGAAAATAACTAATCTAATACATATCATGTAACAAGTATTATGCAAAGCACTTCATAAATGTTATTTCATTTGATTTTCATGATAACCGTTGCAGGTAAGTATTTTTGTTATCCCCCCTTTCAAAGTAGACATTACTCAGGCAAGTGAAGACAAATCTCTGCAATAGGTGGATAATATTAACTTGTTCCAATGGCCAAAAAGATGGATAAAGCAGGCATTGTGAAGTACTTAGAGCTTGGCCAGTCATCGAAGACACGAAAGTCATCCACTGTATCTCAGGTCATTGCCACTCATCTTCATTTTTATCTTGCTACTAGACTGAACTGAATGTGAAAGAGTGGGACTGAAAATTTTATGTAACTGCCTCATAAGGACTCAAGACAACACACTGTGATGTCATTAGTCCTCTTAAAAAATGAAGGGCAAACAACAATAGCCATGTTCTACAATAGAGGGATCTGAGGCAACGAGAAGTTAAATGATTTGCCTGAGTTCATATAATGAATAACTGTCTAAGACTGGATTTGAACTCAGGTCTTCCTGAACAACAGATCCAACACTCTAGGCACTAGCACAAGTATTCCTAATTACTTCAATCAGTGTGAACCCAAAGCTTAGTTTATTTTTTTTATCAACTACTTGCTCATAAAGCTATAGATGTTAAACCAGAAGGGACATCAGAAATCAAATAATCTACCCTCCGTTTTCATTTCCTTTTTATATATTATTCAATATGGTTTTATGTGAATCATGGTTTGTGAGTTATGCTAGGAGAGAGAAGACACACATACACAGACAAATACATAAACCTACACATACAAAAAGAAAGATATTTTGGATTAAGCTAATGGGAGAATGGAATAAATCAGTTGTTCTTTCTTAGGTTTGACTGAAGCTAGGTAGTGGGAGTCAAAGGTTAAACTTTCAGTGTAACACTAAATGCCTTGAATATTATCAAATATTAAAAATCATTATTTTGCTTATTATCTAAACATGAGAAAATGGTGGAAAATGTTAATAATGAAAATTTAACTTAAAAGTGTTTAATGTCATTTTTCCATATTTGATTGTTAAAAATTTACTGGTACACCCCTGCCTAAGGGTAGTAACCATCTTAGTTTAGGACCACTGCACCAGCTGTCCAAGTAATCTTCTGACCTCAAATTTCTCACCTCTCAAATTCATACCAAACAAAGATGCCAAAGTGGTTTTTCTAAAGTGTAGTTTGAACATATTGTCCTTTATTAAATACATTCTAGTTTCTCCCTATTTCTTCAAGGACCAAAAATCAAAAATCCTGACTTCTCCAATTGGCATTTATTTCAAATTCTCCACAATTGGCCCCAATCAACTTAGGAATGATTGATCACTTTCACATGAGGTTGTTAAGGGAATTCTGATGATGCTACATTTCCTAGGAGCATAGGAATAGAGATTTAGTGATGGAGGGGACCTAAGTGAACCTCAAATCCACCACTCTCTTTCTATAGCATTATCATAGCTTCCTCCCCTCCTTATCTGCCAACTTTTAGCCAAGGAATCATCAATCACCATCATCACTATTTCCTTCATCCTCCTCCTCTTCTTCCTCCTCCTCCTCCTCCTCATTCCTTATCTATGATACTTTATATCACATCTCTGTTCATTTTCACTGATTCTTCTGTCATTAGAGTTCACTCCCTCCTACTTTTATCTCTTAGAATCCTCATTTTCTGTTTTCTAAAATGTTTGTTTCTTTTACTCAAAACAAGAAATAATTCACATATTTCTATAATATGATTAATACAAAAACATGATTGAATATGAATCTGAAAATCTATTTATGTACAACTTGGTACTTCTTTTAAATACATAATAAAGTTATCGTGTAATTTTCTTTTTCTTTCTCTACCCTTCCAAATTAGAGATGATTTTCATTCTGTCACAAGTGTTTCTGTGTGTGTGTGTGTGTGTGTGTGTGTGTGTGTGTGTGTATGTGTATTCAGGTAAAAGAATTCATATATACTTCCAATGATCAATTCTTTTTCTGGAGGCAGGTAATATCTTCCTTTATATGTCCTTTGTAGTTAATTTATATATTTGGAGTGTAAAAATGACATTCACTTAGAGTTCTTTAAAAAGTATTGTTACTGTATACACCATTCTCTTGTTACTTTTTAAAAGGTCATCAGGTTAAATACCATCTTCTATATGAGGCCTTTCCTCATACCCTCCACCCCATCTTCTATTACCATTTACCTCCAAATTACCTCTTGTCTAGTTTGCAACTACATTCTGCATCCCTATAAATGGGCACATTATTTCTCCTTACTGGATTGCAAATTCCTTCATTATGGTGCTTTTGGCTTTGCAACAAAAGTCCCTACCACTACATCTGGCATATGATGTTCTGGAGTCTTTCAATCCTATCTAACTCTTTGTGGTTCCATGGACCATAGACCATCATTACTGATCATGGAGCTCTGAAGTGTTTTGTCATTTCCTTCTGCAGTGGATTAAGGCCAACAGAGGCTGAATGACTTGTCCAGGATCATACACCCAATGTCTGAGGGAGACCTGGCAACAGAAGGCATTTAATAAATGTTTGCTGATTCATTGTTTTGACCCAAGTCAGCTACCTCCTACTGAGTCATGAACAGGTATACATACATACATATATATATATATATATATATATATATATATATTTATATATACATACAAATATTCATTATAGATGCTCTACTATTTGTTTTTCAATGGGGATTATCTTCCTGACTTTGAAGGAGTTATCGGTATTTGACCTAGGAATTCTGACAATCAGATGAAAGACAGAGTCAAAATCCAATAACTCCATCCCTTCACACCCTTCAGCTCTACTAACAACCAGGCTGTGTTTATTGTTTCTCCAGAAGTGAGTGAGTAACAGCAGAAGTATGGAATGATGATGCCAGGTGGTCTAGCATCCTAGAGGTCAGATGAGTGAACTGGCAGAACATTTTAAAATATGCTGCTTTGTCAGAATGATTGGCAGGACTGTTCTGTGCATAAAATCCCACATTTCTCCGAATGCTAAGTTACTTGTCAAGAAGTCATTTTGCCATTTTTTTTGCCTTGTGTCATGTAAGATTCCTTGAAGCAACTAAAAAAACAGCCATAATCCATTTGATTTTCTGCCTTCCCACGAGGCAAACTTTTGACAGATGATAAATAGCAACTGCTGACAATCATCAATGTGAAGCTATCATGCTTTTACATTAAATACAAAAACAGAGTTGTAAAGTCACCAGGGAGAAGACTTTTGACACATAAGAGACAAATATATAATCCTCAGAACTAAATCACTGTTGGGATCTAAGCAAGCGCAACAAAGCCCAGCTGCTTTTACAAAGTCAAACTAAAGCTAACTTTGATACCGGGGACCTCGTGCATGTTCCCATCTAGGGCGCCATGATGCTTCACCGGGAGCTACTGCTCAACATGCAAACATCAGTGACTGCATGAGCACAGGGGTGATACCCATTTTATCATCTTGTCTCCTTTAATTAAGAGACCAAAGATGACTTTTCAAACAGTTAAAAGAGATTGTGAAAGTCTGACAATTAAGTTGGAGGAATCTAACTTTGAATAAAGTTAAGTCAAGTCAAGTCAATAAGCATGTCGTTCATTCTCAACTCCTGCAGACACTGTTGAAAATCCAAATATATTCAGAATAAATGAGAGTTTTTGTTCAAATGCAGGGAGACAACATTTAAAAGAAAGATGAAAAGTTAGAAGAAGAAAAAGAGTGAATGCCTGCCCCCCAAGCATTCATAGAAAGGAGTGAAAGCGGAAGATAAAACAAACAAATAAAAATAACACAACTAAACAAAACAGACAAAAGCACCAAACCCTATGTAGAGCAGGTGCCAACTTTTGATTTCATCCAACAAGCATCACTTGCACCTTCTCCTAGTGTAGACAAGCATTTCCTCTGTGATACATCACTGAAAGTTGACTGGAAACACTGAGAGTTGAATTTGTATTCCCATAGCCTCACAGTCAAGTTTATTTCCATGGTAGAACTTGGCACAGGTCTTCGTGATTTCAAGGTAAGCTCTCCTTGTTGGCTCCCATGGAGAGTAGGGGCTTCAAAAACATTTGCTGAAAAAAATTAAAAAAATAAAAGTAAGTGGAGAAAATACTGCATTTGGAGATAGGGTATTAGGATTCCAATCTGGCCTCTACTATGTGATTTGATACCTATGGGATATTGGACAGGCTATTTTTTGTCCCTTGCCCTCAATTTTCTCCTTTGTAAATGAAAGGAAGCTATGAAGTCTGTTTCAGTATGAAGCTTGTGATCTTAAAGCTCTATGAAAGAAATGGTCAAGTATTCTAATTATTCATCAGCAGAGGGAAGTTGTTTGAAGACTGACTTCCATTCTGCCCTCTCTTCCTCTTTGACTGTTGTCAAGTAATCAGGAGGGTTCTCAGATCATTATTTTCCTTAAGGTTAGCTTGCCAGAAGCTCTATGACACTTACTTCAAGTTATCTGGCCAATTTAGTCACCCAAAGCCCCCCTGGGAGCTCGTTTCCACCTCAAATTATGTCTTTTCTGTACTTTGGATTAAGTGAATGATTTTAATAGGGACATCTTATCTAACTGGCGGGGGAATAGCAGTTACTTCAAATTTCATGGTATTCCAAATGATCCTGATATCAAATTAACAAGGTTTTACTGCAGACTGTTTACTTACCCAATTAGTAATACACTGGTCCTTTGAATTTTATCTAAGTTTGCTTTTTGCTGCCTATTTGTCTTGGTTTTCCCTTGGGGAGAACAAAAGGGGGTTAAGCAGAGGTAGGGAAGTTTTTTATTTCCCTTTAAGACCACTCTTCTTCCTTTCTTTATTCCCTCCAGAGAAGACCAGAGACACTGAGAGAAAGATGGAAATGAGACAAACCGAGAGATAGCTAGGGATTTTTATGGTTCTACAGTTCCAGTACATGACCAGCTGCAGAGGATCTACCTCCATGATCTCTGAGCCCAAGGGGTAAGGGTGGGGAAACTTGGGTCTATACTATATAGAAATTGAGTTAAACTATTAAGAGTGTGAGTTGGTACAGAGTGTGTAAAGGGAATTAGACCCTTTGATGTCGGATCAGGATATTTGCATGTTTATTCTTGGTAAATATTCCTTTGTAAAACTTAATCTGATAAATGGAACTGAGGGTCAGCAAATCCACCTAAAATTGGGGAACACTATTGATGGGGACTAGGGCTAGGAGAACATAGACACTGCAATTCTCCTTATGGATACCAGAGAACCCTGGGGAAAGAAGGCAGTGCTGCTTGGCTGACTCCTGTGCGGTGGGCACCAGGGTAATCACTCTCTCCTAGACAAAATCTGCACTTAGTAAGAGTCCTTTTGTTGCCTGTTGCTATAAATCAAATACAAAACTTAAATGATTTCCCCTATGACTCTGATCCTCTCCATCCTTTGCATTACTTCATTTTCAGAGAGAGAAGTGGAGAGGAGGAGAAGGCTAAGGACTTGTGATTTAATTAAGGTAGAGAACTGCCAGTGTAGAAACTCCCTCAACAGATGTTGGACAGTGTCTCATCTGTTAACAGTGTTGTCTAGGGTACTCATAGGCTAAATGATTTCCCAGGATTGTATGGTTGCTGTGTGTCGGAGGTAGGATTCAAACCTAAGATGTTGTTTTTCTGACTCAAAGGTAACTTTTGTTCTGATCCCAAAGGAACTGAAAATAATTGAACCGTTTCATCTGAACCACAAAATGCTATGAGTCCATTATCCAACCAGGAGAGTGAAAATACCCTAAAATAGTCCTTATCACTATGAAGTCCAAAGATCCAAGCAGTGGGCCAGTGCACTCCATAGACCATTCAGCTGAAACCCTAAGGAGTGTTCCACTCTCCCATTCACCTTGGAGGGGAATCCTCTTATATTCTATCTCTCCCTCCTGGAAGGTGCTCCTTGAGAGCAGAAATGGTCTCACTTTGTAGATCTACAATTTAGCAAAGAATAGACATTTAACTAAGGCTTGTTTTCTTTTTTCTTTTTAATTCAGTCATTCATTCACTCATTCATTTAATTCAACAAATTATTTTTAGGCTTTTACTTATTAACAACTTTAAAGGCATTTGGATATAAATTTCATATCTTAACTCAGTTCCTATATAGCATAATCCAAAACCCATCCCCACCCCCCTACCCCCCAGTCCTTGAACTCAAATTCTAGGCAGCCTGGCTTCATAGATCTCCTCAATTCTCACTACAAATCTGGCCTGGAAGCCTGGCCCAAAGTCTGCTCTGTATGGATCAAAGGAAATAATTGGTAGAATGTGTTGTGAAAACTTTTAATCATTAGCATTTATATTGTGTCTCACAATGTGTCACAAAAATATTTTTGATTCAAAATCATGAAAGTTCTTTTCCTTAATCCTAATTTCTCATAACAAAAATTAGTAATTTGTAAACATGTTTAACAAAATATATATGTAAAATACTAACCTGATCTTCCCTGCTGAAGGGAGGGAGGTAGGAAGGGAGGGTAGAGGGGAATTTTGTAACTGGGAAATAGGCATATGAATAAAAATAAATAAATAAATATTTTTTTTTAAGTCATCTTGAAAGAAAATAAAATTTCTTAATAGGAACAGTGTATTGATGCTCTCAAACTGGTTCATTAATTTCTGATCAATTTCATTTCAATTGATAGTAGACGAAAACTATCAAAAAGGATATGAAATGTTTGGATTTCGAATATAGTCTCTATCTATAGATATGAATACAAGCAAATGTTTTTTTGGGGGGGAGTTTCATCAATTTTTTAAAGTATAAAGGGGTACTGATAGCAAAAAGTTTGAGAAATAATATAATAGAACAAAGGAATACCAAAAATGATGGGAACAAGGTTAGATCTGCTCATAAGAAATTCTATGACATTTTAAAACCAAGAACTGTGTGTGTGTGTGTGTGTGTGTGTGTGTGTGTGTGTGTATAAAAGAAAACAAGTTCACCTTTACCATTGAAGGTTGTAATAAAGATTTTGTTCACAGCATTATACTCAACTTGCTGTGCCTTCTTAGGAAATTGAAAATGATTTTTAAAAGATATACATGAAGAGTAAATATGTAGTTTTCCAAGCACACCAGCCAGAAAGGTCATTCTGCTGAATTTTTAAACCTGAAACTATGCAGAACAATTAATTATTATTCAAGTAGTCCTTACTGAGAAGTGGGAAAATGACAGCAAGGAGCCAGAGCCAAAGACAAAGTTCAGTTCTACTCAAGGCAAGTGATTTGGATTAAAAATAAAATTTGTTTCTGAACTCCATTATCCTTGTTTAGGGCACCTAAAGACTAGGTATTCCCCAAAAAAGTATGACCCATAAATTCCCATGGCAAATTTCTTGCTTTGGACACAAATGAGGCTTGAGGTCAAAACAATGTTTCTTAATTTTGCTGATTTATATTGATTACAATAAATTGGGGGGCATTATGATTATTGGAGCTGCTATCAGAAAATGCAAGATGGAAATTCTATTCCTTACTATCAGATTGAAGTTGTATAGGTCACTTGATTTCTCTGCATCTGAGTTCCCTTTGTAAAATGATATTAGGCTAGGTTTTTTTTTTTTTTTACAGTTTTGAAACTTTAAGACTCATGCAATGATCTTGCTTTCTATTTATAAAAAAGTGACTCTGGCAGAGATTTTTAATGGGAGAACATACTTGTAGGCCAAACATTGTACAATTTCAGATGAAGGGTTTGATCATTATATTATGCAACTATAAAAAAAGAAATAATTTTAAGGTTTTTATCTTCCTACAGGAATCACCAAAAACAAGGCATGGGGAAAACAAATTTCTATATTAAAATGTCTTCATTCTTGCCATTATTTCTCTAGTGAAACTTCACAAACTAATTAAAATCCAATTCAATCTAAAGTGAGAATTTCATGTATGAAAGATGAAAGGAGGGACAGTTTTAGTGTTTCTTGCTGAAACTCCTGGCTTATGTTGTACCTACGATAATGAAGTGGAAAGGAAGGAAAGCCACAAGTCTTCCATCCCCAATGCATACACTCAAGATAGATAGAGAGAAGGGTGGCTTCATCATTGATGCAAAGTAGTGTTGCAACTCCAGACCACCAAAAGAACAGCATTGGGTAATGCCTCTTAATTCACATTGCCGAGTAATTATTATTCTTTAAGATTCAAAGAAATGTAATTTTAGTTTTTTTTTTCATTATGTCATACCATGCATAGGCTTTATATTGGGCACTTGGAGTTCCAAGACAAAGACAGAAACAAAAAAACATTTCTTGCCTTCAGGAAGTTGACATTGTCGTAGGGAAAACAACATGTATTCATATAGAAAAAATTCTGTGATACTTGAAACTTCAAATGGTAAGTTGTGATGACAAATTTCATCACATAGTATTATTTCTTTTTTTTTTTACTTCTACTGATGCAGATTGGAACTTCCTTTGTAATATAAGACTATTAAGTCTTAGAACTTGGCCTGGGCATTGCAATTTAAGGACTTGTGCAGAATCACATTTTTTATTTGTGTCAGGGGTAAAAGAACATTTCTTCCTTTCTCCAGGGCTAGTTTTTTTCCTGCTACACCATGATGCTTCTCAACACAGCGAACATTAAAATAAAAGATTATTTAGTCAATCTTTCAGGAATGGAAACCAAGGGCCTATTGCAAAAATAGTTTAGTTTCCTTTACATGCCCAACATCAACAAAGATCTACAAGGGAGTCCTAGAAAGCTATGTTTCAGAAATATCAGAGAAGGTATGTCTATTTAGGTAGAGATTGGGCTAAATGACTTTTTACTTATCTCCTGAGTTAGCTGGGAAGTTCTAAAGTAAATTGAAAAATGGGAACCTTGGAAAAAATAAATTACCTTGGGAATAGCTGAGTCTAGTGGAAGATCCTAACAGCTGTCAAGTCCCATTCCTCTTTGCAATATGCTCTTTCATCATTCCATGAAAAAAAGATCTGGACCAACTAGTCCAGTTATTTAGTTCTCAAGGTTCAGGAGATCAAATTTTGGGTTTAGTCTCCAATGGGTCATTTAGTTTTACATGCAGAAAAATGCCTCTTTGTTCCAAACCACATGCTCTATTCCCCACCTTAAGCACACTCCCCCTTTTCTCTTTGCCACCTGTCTCAAATCAATCACCATTGCAGCCAAATGTTTATTGCAAACTCATTACCACTTGTGAGGGAGGCGGAAACAAAGCAAAACAAAGATATGCAGCTCATATCTCTATGATGTCTAGTCAATAATATAATTTTGCTATATATACATATATATAAACACCCCTGTGTATTAAGTACTCATCAGTACCCAGGGAGGGTACTTTTTCCACCATTGAAGAGAAAAATACTTCTACTTTGCCTATTATTGCATCATAGATGAGCTGGTAAACATTTAACAACTGGCCCTCTGAAAAAGAAAGATTCTTTTGTTAAGCTTAATCTTCATAATTAACACTTTCTTCATCACTTTCTTAAATTTAGACAATTCATAAAATAATTAATCAAATCCTGACACAACCTTTGCTAATTTCTGGTATAAATAGTGTGAATGCTTACACTGAAAATCTGAGTTGGTTCTTGTTTCCTGGTTTGAACAGTCTCTTAATACATTAAGCTTCCTCCTTATTATGGACATTCATGTTCCCAACATTGTCTTCTATTTCACTCTTTTGCATATAAGTAATGAGTCAGCTGTTCTAGCCTACTTGCTAACTTTTCATTACCTTTTTGGTGATGAGCAATTGTGATTCTACGGAGATTTTATAGAAATGAGATCATAAGCATATGAATGGTGGATACTGATGTCTCTTCAGTCACCATAGGGGAAGAAGGACAAATATATTCTATGATTTTTTTTTGGGGGGGGGAGGAGATTTTCCACTCCCCTTTCTTTCTGAGTTATCACTGAATATTTATCTCTAGGTATTTTAATTTTTTTCAACTAATGTTAGTGTTTGGCCAAAGGATTTTGAGTTTCTGAGAAGCTGTCATATTCCCTTTAAAGTGCATTTAAAGGCATTTCAAACAAAAATCTTGTTCATGAGTTGCCAAAATAATCCTCAACAAATAGGATCCAGTATTTCATGAACCCATTTACTAGCTCTATTCTCCAGTCTCTACCTTCAAGGAAAGTAGTAGCCACCTGTTGCCAGATCATTAATGCAAATTTTTCTAGATTGGTAAGAACATGCCAGGACTTATATTCTGTTAGTACTGATTTCAAGAAACCAGGATTAACTCCTTGTAAAAATTATGAATCAGCCTAGCATATTAGAATGAAAACATATTTTGACTTTGCTCATACAATGCTAACAATAAAAATAGTTATTTTAGTTATTTGTTTTTGTTATTTTCATTGCTATTAGACCAAAAAAAAGAAAAATTCTGTTCAAATAGTTATATGACCTTTTCATTTTCTAACTGGTATATTTACAGAGCCTACATCTTTATTGTTCCTTTTATTCATTTTTGGTGGCATTAATCATTTGGAAATCATTTCATATTTTCAAAAATTTGATGAGTTTTCATTACTTATTTCATTTGTTAATCTACTAAGGTACTTCATTCTCCTTTGACAGACAAGAGAAATTAACACAGCAGAAATTATGAGACTAGCCAGAGTGGTAAAGCCAGCCAGCTGAAAAAACTGATGATATGACTGCTTCCCAAATCCCTGGCAATTAGGAGTGATCCAGCTTCAAAACCATTCTTAATAACTTGTGATTGAAGACCCTTCATTATTGCTTTATTCTTATTATTTGAGGCACACTTCTGAAGACATAATTTAACTATCCCTAATTATAATGGCAATGCCTTCCTCATAACCTATTATTATGGTTAACCCAAATAGTTGTGTATTGCCTCCTAAGATATCATTGCCAAGGATTTTTTTCCATCTTAAATGTTGAACCAAAGGCACAAAATGAATGACACATTGATTATATCTTCTTTTATTTTCTCACTAAGCATATGAAACTAAGACACTAAACAAAAGGGAGTAAGCATGCAATAATGGAAAATCTGGATGTAACTTCTATCTCTGCCCCATACTAGTAGGGTAAATATCAACAAGTTATTTAACTTACTCTCCATTGCTCCAAACAACTTTAAAAATAAATAGATTATATCTGTGTTTCCTAACTTTATTTTTGAGAGATTCCAAACAAGGAATCTCTAAACAAAGGGCTCTCTCCATTGAGAGAGAATGTTCAGACCACAAAAATTACATAAAGAAAGAAAAGGGACATGAAATTTGATTCTTTTCCTCTCTTAGTGTTTTTTAAAGTTGCATTACTTTATTGGTAGAACAGTCATGGTTAAGTCACTTGGGACTAGGAAATAAATGACCATATTTCAGAATTATTTCCATTAGAGAATCAGAGAGACAGAAGAGGTTTCTAAGAGGGCTAAATTGTAATACCCAATTTCACTTTCTATTTTATCCTAAAAGTCATTAATTATTTCAAATGAACATGATTCTACATTTTTTCTGGTATTTTTCATAAAAAGTCTTCCAAGGTCATCTGAAGCATTCAGCAAGGTTTCAACTATAAATAGATTACAGGTTGGGAAAACGTTTAGTTCATCTGATTTTGAATTCCTCAGAAATGAAAACCCAAGATTATAAAATCAATAAACATTTATTATTTTGTACTTTATGTGCCAGACACTGACCTAAATGTAGAATATGCAAAAAGAAGCAAAAATAGTCTCTACCTTCAAGGAACTTATAATCTAATGGGAATTTAGAAGAAACAAGGTAGTTGATTAAGTAAATTTTGACAATGATGATGCATAAGAACATTCAGGAGGATGGAAAAACTTTCGGAGCAGAGCAAGAGAGGGACTGTTTTGATTTTTCTCTGTATTTCTATAGAAACATATAAATGTCTAACAAAGTAATCAATGTCTGAGGCTATATTTGGACTCTTGTCTTCCTGACTCCCGGACCAGGGCTCTATCCACATTTTTACCTACCTAGGTCTTAGGTAGTACCACTGACATTTTGGTACCTTAATCCTATTTGTAATTTCAATGCTGTGGGAACCTTTCATTGAACATTAACAATTCATCAAAGATAAATTAAGAATGAGTTGCTTCTCTGCCCTGGTGGAGACTGAATACTAGTTTTAAAGTGGTACCAGTGGCACTGAGATGTTAAGCAATTTGTCCAGAGTCACTCTGAGAGATTGCATCATGGGCATAACTGGAACTAAGTTCTTCTTGACTTGAACTCAGGTCTTGCTGAATTTAATACAAGTCATATATCCATTGTACCATATTGCCTCTATCCATGCTATATAAAAGTCTTTAATAAATTTTGATTAATTAATGAAATTAGAGCTGACAATCATAAAGATGTACTTTGAGGTTAAATTTTAAAAAAATCTATTCTCCAGTCTCCTTTAACTCTTTGGATATTTGTTCAGAATAAAAATAATCAATATATGTTGTAGGACTGTACTCCACCCAATTGCTCCCCTCAGACTTCTTAAATATCTGTATATCATAATATTATTTTACCATTTTGGTCCACAGGTCATTTACATGATATCTAAATAGTTATTAAATTCTGGTATCATCACAGAATATTTGTTAAATTATGGTATGACCCCCAAAGTCACAGATAACTATTATAATTACTGCTGCTGCTGCCACCTGGTTTTTACAACTCTGGATAGAAAGAAAAGGACATTCAAATCTCAAATGACAAACCACCTTCCAAATGAGGACATAATTCCCTGACCCTTCTCTTGAAATGATTTCTGCTGACATAAATGCTTGAGTCAAACTCCAGTATAACCCTTTGACAGAGAAAAATAGAGAAAAAGGAAGAGAAGACATAAATTCAGTAGTCAGTTGCTTTTTCAGTAACTTGACTCTTGAATTCCTTATAAAAAACAGTTTCTTAAAGAGGCCAACTGGAATTCTGACAGAGGTAAAACCCCTAAATCCCAAATGCTGAGGAAAAAAATATCAACCAAAGAAATAAAAATTAAAAGAAAGTACTTCCTATAATATGGTTTCCTCAAGTACTATATATAGATATATAAACAAGAATACAAATATTTGATTATGTTACTAGTATATAGAAAGGAAACATCTTAGAAAAATTTCCCAGTTGAATTCAATTTAGCAAATATTTGTTGAATGTCACTGTGCAAAAAAATATGTTAATAGTATGTAATAAAAATAAATCCTTATGACCTATATAACTTGAGGTGATGAGGAGGAGGAGGAGGAAGAGGAGGAGGAGGAGCTGATATTTATATAACACTTTAAAGTTTGTTAAGTATTTTATAGACTTATTTCATTTTAACATTACAATATCTTTTGACATAGATAACAGAGATGCTCTTTTACCCATTTTGCAGATGAGAAACCTAAGGGTTAGTTAGATTGATTGACTTTTCCAAGGTCACATACCTAGTAAAAGACAGATGCAAAATTAGCTCCCATATCTATGTGGCATTTGAACCACCTAATTATTCATGTGTAAAGTGAGAACAATGGAATAGGTCACTCTGATCCAGTCACCAAAACAGTAAATTTCTACCATGTCTATGCATTTATACTAGGAGATGGAGGTGATGTAAGTTAATTAATTAATTAATTAATACACATTCCCAATCCCCCTGTAGTATATAGACTAAAACTGAGGTAAAACCTAATACAGTCAAGTATAATATAATTTCACATGATGGGTACATTGAAGAGTTATATACAAAAGTAAAAATCAATGTCAGTCTCTTTAAGGAAATTGATTAAGGTCTCAAATTATGGACTTAAATCACAAATACAAAAAATATAAGATAGACCTGTAATAAAGACATAGAAGGGAAATTAATTTGTATGGGAATTCAGAGAAGGGAATGAAGGTATTTAGCTGCAGAAACTTCTTAAAGAAACTAAAATTTTTAAATATTTTTTTACTTTTTTTGAAAGATTTTATTTATTTTGAATTTTACAGTTTTGCCCCAATCTTGCTTCCCTCCCCCCCACAGAAGGTAGTCTGTTACTCTTTACATCATTTCCATGGTATGCATGGATCTAAGTTGAATATGATGAGAGAGAAATCATATCCTTAAGGAAGAAACATAAAGTATGAGATATGGCAGAATTACATAATAAGATAACATCTTTTTAAATTAATGATAATAGTCTTTGGTCTTTGTTCATACTCCACAATTGTTTCTCAGGAGACAGATGGCGTTCTCTGTCACAGATACTCCAATATTGTGCCTGACTGTTGCCCTGTTGGTATGAGCAAGTCTATTAATGTTGATCATCACTCCCATGTTGCTGTTAGGGTATACAATGTTCTTCTGGTTCTGCTCATCTAATAGCATCAGTTCATGCAAATCCTTGCAGGCTTCCCTGAATTCCCATCCCTTCTGGTTTCTAATAGAACTATAGTGTTCCATCACATACATACATATACCACAGTTTATTAAGCCATTTCCCAATCATTGGACATCTCCTCAATGTCCAATTCTTTGCCACCACAAACAGAGCTGCTATGAATATTTTTGTACTAGTGATGTTTTTACCTTTTTTCATAATCTCTTCAGGGTATAGACCCAGTAGTGGTATTGCTGGATCAAAGGGGAAGTAACATTTTTAACAGAAATTTACAGATGCATAGAACTTTAAAACAAACAATTAAGTGGGGATTCCAGATGGAAGAAAGAACATGAACAAAGGTTTTGAGTCCACAATCATAGAATCTGGAAGTTGGAAGGACCCTAAGTAACCAATGATTCCAATCAATACCTGACTAAAAAGCCCATCTATAAAATTTGGATAACAATAATCATCTAGTCTTAACTTGAAGACTTTCAAAGGAAGGGAACCAGGGGGCGGCTAGGTGTTGCAATGGATAGAGCACCGGCCCTGGAGTCAGGAGTACCTAAATTCAAATCCAGCCTCAGAAACTTAATAATTACCTAGCTGTGTGGCCTTGGGCAAGTCACTTAACCCCCATTGCCTTGAAAAAAAAAACCTTAAAAAAAGGAAGGGAACTAAAGACAGCTTCACGTAGGCAATTTCATGGGTTTATTTTTTATTGCTAAAATGAATAGTCATGCCTTTCTTTCCTTTTTATAAACATTTATTTTTTTCAAATTACTGCAACAGTCTTATAAAAGTAAACATAATAAAAAGTAAACACAAACACAAAGCTAGAGGAAACCTTAAGAAAAATAAAGTGAGGGGAGGGAAAAAAGCATGCTCTGTATTTAGATACCATCTATTCTGTCTTTGGGATGGATTGCATTTTTATTTTTTATTTTTTTTTGGGGGGGGGATTTTACAAGGCAATGGGGTTAAGTCGCTGTGTTAGGTAATTATTAAATGTCTGGGGCCAAATTTGAACTCATATCCTCCTGGCTCCAGGGCCTGTGCTCTATTAACTGCTCCACTGGTTTGCATTCTTTATACTAAGTCCATCCTCCAGTTACTATTGCTAGCTGTATTTCCCTCCATACTATTTCTCCCCACCCCCATTTATCCTATTATTTCTTTCCTGTCACTCTGTGCCTCCTCAAAAGTGTGTTGTGTCTGACCATTATCTCCCCTCTCTTTTATCACCTACACTCGCTCCCCTTCCTGTCTGCTTTCTCCCATCCCTTTCCTTTCCTATTTTCCTCTAGGGTAAGATAGATTTCTATACACTCTTGAGTGTTCCTATTATTCCTCTCTGAATAACTTCCGATGTGAATGAAGGCTCACTTATTCCCCCTCACCTTTCCTCCTTCCACTCCATCGCAAAGTTTCTTCTTGCCTCTTTTATGTGAATTATCTTCATCCATACAGCCTCTCCTTTCCCTATCTCCCAATGCATTCCTTTTTTCATCCATCGACTCCATCTTTATAAAATATTATGCCTTCTTATTAAGCGCTCCCCTGTGCCTTGACTTATTATGTTCCTTCTAACTGCCCTAATAAATGAGAAGGTTCATATGAGTTATCTGTATCTTCTTCCCACGCAGGAAAACACACAATTCAACATCATTAAGTCCCTCATAATTTGCCTTCTCGTCCACCTTCTCTATGCTTCACTGGAGTCCTGTACTTGAAGATCAGACTTTCTGTTCAACTCTAGTTGTTTCAACAAGAAAGTTTGGAAGTCCCCTATTTTATTGAAAATCCATTTTTTAGGGGCAGCTAGGTGGTGTAGTAGAT
This sequence comes from Macrotis lagotis, assembly GCF_037893015.1. Taxonomy (NCBI): domain Eukaryota; kingdom Metazoa; phylum Chordata; class Mammalia; order Peramelemorphia; family Peramelidae; genus Macrotis; species Macrotis lagotis. The sequence continues at coordinate 47,981,148 of NC_133659.1, forward strand.
AAAGCACCAGCCCTAGAGTCAGGAGTACCTGGGTTCAAATCAGGTCTCAGACACTTAATAATTACCTAGCTGTGTGGCCTTGGGCAAGCCACTTAACCCCATTTGCCTTGCAAAAACCTAAAAAAAATCCATCTTTTCCCCTGAAAGAATATGTTCAGTATTGCTGGGTAGTTGATTCTTGGTTGTAATCCAAGCTATATGGCCTTCTGAAATATTCCTAGCCCTACAAGCCCTAAAGATAGACACTGCTGAGTCCTATGTAATCCTGACTAGAATTACACAATATTTGAATTGTTTCTTCCTGGTTACTTATAATATTTTGGCCTTGACTTTGAAGTTTTGGAATTTGGCTATAATATTCCTAGGAGTTTTTATTTTGGGATCTCTTTCAGGAGATGATTAGTGAATTCCCTAGATTTCTATTTTCTCTATATCCTCTAGGATATCAGGACAATATTCCTGGAATATTCTTGAAAAATGAAGTCTAGGATCATTTTTTGCTCATGACCTTCAGCTAACTCAATAATTTTTAAATTATCTCTCCTGGATCTGTTTCCCAGGTCAGTTATTTTTCCAATGAGATATTTCACATTTTCTTCTAGGTTTTTTTTTTTCCCATTCTTTTGGTTTTGGTTTTGTTTTATTGTTTTTTGATTTCTCTTAAAGTCATCAGCTTCCCTTAGCTCCATTCTACATTTGAAGGAGTTACCTTCTTAAGAGAGCATCTTTCTTATCTCTTTTTCCATCTGAACCAGTTCTACTTTTTAAAGTATTCTTCTCCTCTTTGACCTGGTGGATTGTTTCTTTTCCATTTGAACTCAACTGGTTTTAAAAGGCATTATTTTCTTCAGTATTTTTTTGTTTCTCCACCAAGCTATTGACTTGGTTTTCATGATTTTCCTGCATCTCTCTCATTTCTCTTCTCATTTTTTGTGTCTACCTCCCTTACTTGGTTTTCAAAATCTTTTTTGAGATTCTTCCATGGGCTGAGAGCAATTCATACTTTTCATGGAGACTTTGGATATAGAAGCGTGACTTTATTATCTTCTGAATTTATATTTTGATCCTCCATGGAACCAAAGTAAATATCCATGATCATATTCTTTTTCTTCTGTTTTTTGCTCATTTCCCTAAGCTATGACTTGATTTTAACTCTGGTAAAATGTGGTTCGTCTTCTAGGATGGAGGATGCACTTTCCCAACTTTTGAGGTATTTTGCAACTTTTTCTGGGACCTCAATTCCTCCAAGGTCTTATGAGAGGCTCTGTCTGCTCCCTGGTCTGTGCTCTGATCTGTGCATGACCACAAGCTTTCCCTCTACCCTGGAGCTGTGAGGATGGTTCCTGCTTTACTATGACAATAAAGCTCCTTTTCCTGAGATTGGGGCCCACTGAGACCTGGATCTGAATATGGGCAAAATAAGAGAGTCCTGCTCCAAGGACAGAGGAGAAACCTCTGCAGTCTCCCCCAACCCCCAACATTCCACCCGTTGAGTACTCTGGAAGCAACTTCTGGATGTCTCCTCAGACCTGCTTCTGGTTTCCACAGCTGGGTCTGCTTTGATATAGGCACTGACCCGGGTTCCCCACCCACTGTGGTGCAGCACAGTTTTTCCACTCACCTTCCAAGATATTCTTGGCAATCCCTGGGCTGAGAGGTCTGGAAACCACCCCGCTGGCAGAGACTCAGGTGCCCCCAGGGCCCCAGGCACACCGTGAGATGTTCCTGGATGACTAGAGCTGATTTTCACCAGTGGGGCCTGGGATGTGCTGGGATCATCTCCAACTTGGTGGAACAGATCCTTCTTGCCGATCTTCCAAATTGTCTTCAACTGGAAAATTGCTTCACTCACTCTTTCTGTGGGTTCCACCACTCTAGAATTTGGTTTGAATTATAATTTAAAGACATTTGGAGTATTCTCAAGGAGAGTTTCTGAGATTTCCTATCTCCACTCTGTGGTCTTGCCTCCCCCTCCCTCCCATGCATTTCTTACATCGAGCAAAAATCTCTCACTTTCCAACTTCCACACATCCCTTCTTTATCAAACTTCCTGAACAAAACAAAAGCCATCTAATGCTCTTCTGGAAGTTTGACAGTCTTTCAAACCCTTGAAACCTTTGTACCCAGCTCTATTTCTACTCCCCACACAACTTTTTAGTCTGACCAGACCCCAGAAAAAATATATTTTCTCTTCTTTGAGATACTATGTCTCTCTGATTGTAATCAACTGATATTTTTAAATGATTTCTGAAATTAAAGATATTAAATATTAAACAGTAAATTAAAACATATATAAAGTTCTTCACAAATCACTACATAAATACTAAGTAGTATGAAGATTATGATGATGATGCAGCCTAATATTGAATTAACTATAGTCAGGAGCTAGTGAGTCAATTACTGGATATCAAGAGGAAATCTATTTTAACTGATGTTCTAATAAGACACTAGTTCATTAACATGGATGGCTTTTTATTGTTTGTCCTTCATTCTTGAAGAAGGTCATGACATCAGGGCAGTGATAGGATTACATGTCCATGAATTAGATTTGAGTGAGGGGGTGTTGTGTTGGTGTCACCAATCTCACTTTTTAATGGCCAGATATGAATCAGATCAGGATAATTTGAGATGGCCCTGGACACAAGGCAATCAGGGTAAAGTGACTTTCCCAGGGACACAGTGATTAAATTTCAAGTGTCTGGGGTCATATTTGAACTCAAGTCCTCTTGATTCCAGAACTAGTGTTCTGTCTACTCACCACCCAGCTCCCCCTATCAACACAGTTAGATTCATAAGAACATAGATTTAGTGCTGGGACATACATCAGATGTGATCAAATACATTTTACAAATGAAGAAACTGAAGCACCAAGTGATTCAGTGATTTTTCTCAGAATTACATAGCAAATGATTGAAATAATATTCAACAGGTCTTCAAAACCTGACTCCAAGTCCATCACACTCTCAAATAATATATCACACTGTCCCCTTACCAAACCATGTTTAAATATCACATTCCTCAAGTTTCTATTTCCCCATTTCATTAACTCTAAGATAGAGATGATAAAATGAGATAATATACACAAAAGTCCTCTGCAAATCTTAAAAGACTATATTAATATTAACTATTATATCACACATCAAATGAGACACGATATTAAACCACTCAGCAACTAATATACAATATAAATGTTAGCTGCTAATAACATCATCCTCAGTACTTTTGCTACTTCTACCATATTTTGGACTCTCCCTTCTTCTGTAGTTCCTTAGGGTCAAAACTGGAGTGTTAGTGCATCTTTCACCACAACACAAAACATCTAGAACATTTGGAACTCCAGCAGTATCATTATAAGAGGACTTTATAATGCTTTAAAATAATAATCAAAATATCCAATATTTATATACACTTTTAATATTCCCAAGCTTAGTATTCAGCTAACAATAATTTATCAAACCCTTAGCTCTACTCTATAACAGACTGACTGTTAAATGTTAGATAAAAATTTAATATAAAGAAATTCTTTCTTTCAAGGATCTTACATTCTAAAAGGAAAATACTATGTATGAAGACAGATATATAGATATATATATATATATATATATAGAGAGAGAGAGAGAGAATATATGTTCCTATATATATATATACCTATATAAATTCACATAGGCATATATGTAAAATGATAAGAATTATCTGGTAATATAATTTACTTATAAAGAGAGCATATGAATAAATAATATGAATCTATACTACATAATATAAATATTCAAATTTTATTTTAATATATGAATTTATATATATGCAAATTGATTTTACCTTCAATACATATTTTATATGTAAGTATATACACACATGGCTCTGTGTGTTCATACGTGTGTGTGTGTGTCTGTATGTCTGTGTGTAAATCCTTTGGTGGTAATACTCTAAGTAAACAGGAAGATCAAAGGAAAACTTCATTGAAAACAAATGTTGGAATAGAGTTTTGAGGCAAAGTAGGTATTCTAAGAGATTTGAGGAGAATTAAAAGAAACAGCAAGAGGACCAGTCTAGCTGGAGCCTTCAGTGCAGGAAGGGAAGTCTATCAGAAGTATGGGAAAGTTGGTTGGGGCTCAGTTATGAAGAGTTTTAAGAACCATACAGGAGAATTTATCTTTAAACCTAGAAGTAGGTAGTAATTAGTGCAGATCCTTGGTTTTTTTTTTTTTTTGGAGAAATACTCATGAGCTCACTCCATCCCTAAAACACCTCTGTGAGGTCATTGTTAACATTATCCTCATTCTCATTTTCATAGATGATGAAGTTGAATCTGAATAACTTGCCAAGGCTTCAAGAAACTGAAGGACAGGTTTTGAACCCAAGGACTTCACTCTTTTTTCTATTTTGCACAGAAGTATTTCATATTTCTCTCAATAAAAGAAAAAAATGTTGCAAAATATATTTTACTGTTCTAGTACAGTAGACCAGGGCAAAACTTGAAAGAAGTTTTCCCTTTAACTTTTTTTTTGAAAAATTTTATTTATTTTGAATTTTACAATTTTTCCCCCAATCTTGCTTCCCTCACTCCCCCCCCACAGAAGGCATTCTGTTAGTCTTTACATTTTTTCCATGTGGTATACACTGATCTAAGTTGACTGTGACAGGAGAGAAATCATATCCTTAAGGAAGAAACATACACTGGTGATTTTACTATTCACTGGGCTACATAAGGAAATATGTTTAATCTAACTCATTTTTAATACCTTTAGTAATGCCACTACAGCAATATCCATTGAAGAGCTTTTTCATCATCTAATTGCCTCTAAAAATTAGAAAATGTTTCCTAATGTTTAATTTAAGTTCCCCTTTTCATTTGAAAACCATCACCAATGAATACTTTTCTTCTCCTGTAAAATGATGCTCTTGAAAGTCTCCATTCATTCTTTTTTTGCTAGATTTGACTGATAAAGATGGAAAATTATTTATCTTGAATAACTGCACATCTTTTTAATCACAAATTTAATTGATTGTCTTGCATGCTACCTTTTAATGTTTTATTCTTTCCAATTATATGTAAAAGCAATTTTTAATATCCATTCTTAAATGTTGTATTCAAATTCTCTTTTTCCCTCCCCACCACACTGAGAAAGTAAGCGATTTGAAATACATGTGCAATCTTGAATAAATATAACTATATATTAGTCATGTTATGAAAGGGGAAAAAGATCAAAAATAATAATAAAAAGTAAAAAAGTAAAAGTAAAAAAAGTATGCTTAGAACTGCATTCAACTCCATCAGTTCTTTCTCTGGAGATGAATAGCATTTTTCATCAGAAGCCCTTAGGAACTGTCTTAGATCTTTATATTGCTGAGAATAACTGTTATTCACAACTGATCATTGTGCAACATTGCTGTATTGTGTATTCTTTTATCCTGGTTTTGCTCTTCTCACTTGCCTTCAGTTCACATAAGTTTGTCAAGGATTTTCTTAAAGACTCCTTTCCATCATTTCTTATAGTATAGTAATATTCCATCACAATCACAAACCACAAATGATGGGTATCCCCTCAATTCCTAATTATCTGCCACCACAAAAAAGGTTGTAAATATTTTTCTTACGTATCGTACATATATACACATTCCTGATTCCAGGTCAGACACTCTAACCACTGTTCTACCCAACTGCCCTATCCATCAATCTTTACCAACTCTTAAAGATACTACCTCCACAAAATTTCTCATTTTTCTCCCCTTCCCTCTACTCAAATGACCAACTCTTCAGTTTAGACCTTCATTACTTTTCACCTGGACTATATCAAGACTCTTAAATGTTGTGCCATCCTCCATTGTTTCCCTACTTTAATCCATCTTCCCCCCACCTCCCAAACTGAGATTTCTTCAGGACAGATCCAAGTATGTGTGTTGCCCCTCTCCCTTTTAAACAAACTACAATATTGCCTTTAAGATGATATAAAATCTCCACTATTTGCAAAATTGGTTTCCTGTTAGGAAAATGAGATGATGCCATAGTGCAGAGAATGCTAGGTCTGGAGTCGGGAAGACCCCACTTTTGGAGTGCAAATCTAAAATCTAATCTCAGTGACATTAGCTATGTGACCCTGGCCAAGTCACTTAACACTGCTGACCTCAGTTTTCTTATATGTAAAATGAGTTTGAGAAAGAAATGGCAAGCCACTCAAGCATTTTTCCCAAGGACACCCCAAATGGAATCAAAAAGGTCAGACATGACTGAAGAGCCACTATTCATACATAACATTACCTCTTCTCTATTTGTATCTCTGAACTGATTGTCTGATTCTCAGAATTCACCCCCCCTGCAATCTCTTCCTCACAGAATCCCTAATTTCTTTCCATTTTGCCCAAATCCCACTTCTCATGGGAAGCCTATGTTGAGCCTTCCCTCTACAAATATCTTATATCTCTGGGAGTTTCTTTGTATTTAAAAGTAATTTATTTATTCCTAATGTAGACCTCTACCACTCACAATAGAATGTAAGCTCCTTCAAAGTAAGGACTATTTCATTTTTGTCTATTTCCAGTACCTAGTGGGTGTCAAATAAATACTTGTTAATTGATAATCTTATTAGAATATAAGCTTCTTACCTGCAGGGACTATCTCACTTTTATAATTATGTCACTGGAAGTCTGCACAGAGGTGACTGATACATTTAAAGAACCTTCTCTATTAAGAGGTTTTGAATGAATTGAATAGAAATGTTTATTGAGTTTAATTAAATTATACCAATCACATTTTATGCTTACCTCTAAATTTCTCTCTGTGTTTCTTTTTGTCTCCATTTCTGCCTCAATTGCTGTCTCTATCTCTTCATATCACTGAAAATGCAATGCTTTTCTTAGTTTTGCATTTTGTGAATCTGCTAGAGAAATCATTTTAATATGTTAAAGCATTTTGTCACATTACATTCCCCTATTATTTTCCTAATTGTTCTCTTCTATTGGACTCACCTTTAGTTTCTGACCTCAGTGAATGTTTTCTGTCCATAGGCTCATTTATTACTTCACTATTCTTTTGGTAAGGCCTCATAAGCTACTTAGCATCCTGTAAACTAATCTATCCCAAACATTATAACTTTGTTTGCTTGGCTCCTGAATGTTTACTGCTTCTGCACTCAAATATGTGTCTTCAGCAGATTAGCCTCAATGTAATGGGACCTTGTTCAAGGACATTTCTAGTCAGCCAAATAGATGTGGTCTTTGCCCAAATGCTTGTGCCTTCAATATTAGGTGTAAGATGACTAGTTTCCTTCGAATCTTTAGCTTTATTTCCCACATGCTATTTTTACTTCTGATATAGGATTTTTTAAATTGGGGTTTTATTGATTTTTTTCATATTGTCTAAATTTCCCCCCTATCTATTTTCTTTTCTTCTGGAAAGTCATGCCATGAACTAAGTTTTTTTTAAGTGAAAATAAAAGGTAATTGGTGGGACATTCATATTGTAAATTAACTTTTATGAATATTCTCATTTTATTAAATTGGCACAGTCTAGTCATGTGCATGGAATATTCCATCAACTATTTAATTAATTCTTTATGGAGCATTTTGTAATTGCATCAAAAGATATAATGAGTGTGCTTTCGTCTACAAATTCACAGCTATTCTATATGATAGAAGGTTTCTATGATAATATAGGTACGTATATTGGGATTTTTTTCTTTCTTTTTCTTGTCATAGGATCACTGCATCAGGGTATTATAGCCCTGGAAAATAGTGTAATGCAAACTGAATTTTACAGTGGATTCTCAGGGAGTTTAAGAATCTTATACTACCATTAGGATGGTAGTAATGACAAGTCTGAAGTTCTCTCTATATGACACAACCTCTCTAATGGTCTCCTTGACTCACAACAAGATAAAATGAATGTTCTGAAGTCATTCTCTAGCACCTTTTCATGGTATAGTAGTGACCTTTATCAAGAGAGTATCAACAAGTTAGAAAGACTTTTCATTAATATCCTAGAAATACACTGAATGTTTATTGTATGAGAACAAATCTAGGTTCATAGGTTGACTGGGATAATAATTTTTTTAAGCCTCAGCAATTTTCAAAGAATATCAGTTTGAAGATCACTGAACTTGAGGGTTCTATCATGCAACCTGAGTTCATTCAGTATGTCAAGAATCCTTTATTATAAAACACTTATTATATGCCAGTTATTTAAATATAAACAAAAAGAAAAATGTTCACTCCCAAGGTTCTTTCATTCTAGTTAGAGGAAATTAATGGGGAATAATGGAGAATTCACACAGAAGTTGAGTCAAGAGAGGAATAAAAGATGTCTGGCTGGATACCTTCCTCAAAAAGGAGATTTTTCAGAGGAATTCACAAACGGGAGTAGAGAATGACAAAGGACTGAAGGACCTTTCAGGTGAGGACAAAGTAGTGAAGTCCAAAAGAACCCAGAAGAGTGGCAATCTTAGCTCTGCCTCTTTACTTCCTGTGTAACCTTTAACAAAGTTTCAGTTTCTTCATCTGTAGAAGAATGATTTTGCAATCAGATCTACATCTCTGGTCTTGTGATGCTACTGAGGCACAAAGGCATTGTCCTTTGCATTGGCTAAGAGCGTCCAGATGAGCAAAATCCTGACTCCTATACACCTAGGAAAAGTCAATGGTATATTCTGAAACACTTTTATTAATATTAACCAATGAACCTAACTGTTGTTGTCATTGCCTTGAGTGTCTAAAATAGTAACAGGAATTTTTAAATGATGTAATTATTTTCATTTTAGCAAAAAGTTATGATCTTTCAGTCACTGGAAGAACTAGAAATAATATTGAGGTACTTAAAATGTTCACAGATAAAAGAAGGGAAATCCTATATTCATTTACCATAGTACATTTAGCACAGTTGGCACTGAATAAATCCTTTTTGATTTATTGATTTATTCAACTTTTTTTTTCATATACTAGGGCTGTTGCTAGGAACTAGGGGGAGAAATAAGAGTGATCAAGAAATAATATATATCCCCAGTCTAGACTAGTAGTTTGAAATTGTTGTTATTCTTGGAATAACAAAGATCCCTAATGAATAAAGACTCACTTTGACCTACAGAATTATAGAAGGAATTTTTTTGTTTTGCCAGAACCCATAGTAGCAGAATAGCTTTGTGATTCTCTTCAACTTTGTTCCTACCCCTACCTAATCAAGCTATACAGCATTAGAAGGAGAATGGCAATCATTCTAGTTTGAGTGATCATGTCATCAATTCAATTATGGGATCATCTATTTAGAGCTGGAAGAGATTTCATCTGATTTTATAGAAAATGAAATTGGATCCCAGAGTGGTGAAATGACTTTTCCCCAAGACATACACATAGGAAATGACAGAGTAAAGATTTGACCCCAGATCCTCTAACTCTGCTTATTACCTCCATTGTGCTGATCCAGATAAAGAAAGTTTGGTTTTAGATAGTCATAAAATCATATAATCCTAAGGATAAAAGTAATCAAGAGCTTATGCAATTCATTGCTCAACCTAATAGAAACTCCTTCTCTAAAACACTGAAAAGTGATCACTCAACAATTGAGAATATTCCCAAGGAAACGACTTCCATTTTGAGAATATCAATTCTTTTTATTGATCCGAACCCTAACTCAGTTGGTTGTAGCCTCCACCTATTATTTTAGGATCACTTGGTCAGCTTTGCATGAGAGGTACAAGTTTTTCAATCCCACCTTTTCTTCCCTACACCTCCATGATTCTGAATTCATATTAATGTGAGAACCATTGGAATCCATTGAAATTTATAAAAACATAAATAAAAAAGTGCTCTGCAAGTAGTAAGAATCACACAATTATTATATTAAGGTTATTAAGTGTGACAATATTAAATGCCTTCTTAAAACTTAAGTAAGAATCCTTTAAAATAAGAGAGAGCAAGTTGATAGAGCGCCTCTGTCTTTATTTCCTAAGGCCTACAATATGACCTTCCTAAACTATGTACTTATCTAGTGTTTGGTGATTATCTCAGCAATAGGTGTAATGCTGTCTTCCTGTCAAAAGGACAACAATAGGGAATAATTGAATTAGCTTGGTTTTTCCATTTCCTTTCTATGTGGTTATGTGCAGGTCAATCAGTTTAAGTGTACCTGAGGATTTCTGATTCTTTCCTATAAAAAGTAACATGGGAGGTTCTAAAATTAGCTTTATAGCCTCCTTTGGAAGAAGGCTTTAGAAATTAATGGATCCTTATCCCATAAGCAAGCCACAATCATTGTCTCCAAACCAGCCAAAAGAGATCAGATCATTCTCTTTTTCCAAGGTAACTATTTCCAGGAACTTGTATTCTCTTTTCCTCAAATGCAGGATTACATTAGCACCATACAACTCTCTGGTGGTATGTTATCCTCGTTGAGTTATCAAAAATATTCATGGAAGATTTTTTTTTTTTACTATTTGTTACTTCCTTCAGAATTCTGGTATGTAATAATGCATTTAAACCTAATGCTCTGTCAAATTTAATAGTTGTAATTGCCTAATTATCTGCTCTAGTGTGATGGTAAAACCTTTTAACATCTCACTTTCCCCCAAGGAGAATGCATTGCAGTCTCTAGAATGTTACCTTTTTTTTCTTCTTTGGGGAATACTCCAGCAAAGAATTCATTTTGCTCTCAGCTAAATGAACCTCATCCCCTTCCTCAAAGACTTGTTTCTCTGCTGTCTCTTTTTGCCTGCCTTCTTTCTTCCCAGATATACAGAATATTTTTATCCCTGATTAGTATTCATCATCCTCTGATATTGATATTCCTGAACTCTTTTGCTTTTTTAATTACTTTTAGAGCATTCATTTCTATTTCATTTTTTCCTTGTTCAATATTCCTTTAACAAACAAATGTGTCAGATATTGTTCTAGGTAATCAATAGTCATAAAAGGACAAAGCCAAAATATCCCCTGCCCTCAAGGAGTTTATATTCTATTTGAAGAAATAATGTATGTCCACAAAAATATTAAAATTTTAATATATTTACAGTAAAAATCATTTTCAGGGATGGCAGAGATCAGAAAACATGCTTTAATGCCCCAACATGATTAACATAATTTTTATTCATCTTCTTAATAATCATTCTCTTTCTCTCATTTGTTAGGGGTTGAGAAAAAGGGGAAAATGTGCTTTTATTAGTCTGGAGAATCATTAGTGGAGACATTTTCTCTATAGATGCAGATCAGCAACTCTGGGGGCACTGAGAGATTGAATAACTTTCCATTGATCAGATAGTTAGCATGTCACTCTGTGTCAGAGTTAAGATTTGAACTCAAGTCTTCCTAACTCCAACTTTAGCCCTCTGTCCACTGGCTACGCTATCTCTCGTTTTGTTCATTTAAGTCAGCAAATGGGCACATGTGTTTTTGTTGCCTAAGTGGTGAGGTGGATTCATTGCAACTTTTCTTGTCTCAAATTCTTATTGGTTGATCATTCTAACTTTTGAAGTCAGGACACAAATCTCTTCTGTTCCAAAAGTCTTCTGCATGCACACACACACACACACACACACACACACACACACACACACAACCAAACAATCAGACCATACAAACAACTCTAGCTTGAAGATCATGGTCATATAGGAAATTCAGTCAGTGAAGAAAATAAATACATTGCTTAAATTATAGCTCTTTAAAAGTACTAAATAAACATAATTCAGTTAACTAATCATTGACTGAGAACCTCAGTAGGACCGACCTCTAAAATTCCTAATTTCTATGAAAACTTCTCAAGTACGTCAAACTAATCAAAGTCTTTCTTTGGTATCTTATTGTTGTTAAACTGTTTTGAATCATCATGACTCTTCATGACTCTATTTAGGGGTTTTGGCAAAGATAATAGAGTAGGTTATCATTCCTTTTTTAGTTCATTTTACAGATAAAGAAGCTGAGGCAGATAGGGTGAAGTGAATTGCTCAGTTCAATGTCTGAAGTCAGAATCAAATTCAGGTAGTATTGATTCCAGGTCAGACATTCTATCCATAGTCCATCCTTATTTCTCTGCTACTGGTGTCTCCCCTCCCCCCACTAAATTAATACTATTTATAAAATAAATTTATAGAGAAATATATAAATACCATACGTGTTTATTTGTCCCAAAATTTTATTGTAGTTTTAAATTGTTAAAGTTGAAAACTACACTAAGACTTATAAAATATCCTTTATCAGCATGTTTTCACCATATGATAGAACATAATCTCTTTGAAGTCAGACCATGTTTCATGTTTGTTTGTTCTTTCTCTTTATTTCCCATATAGTATGTACTTTATAAAATGATCGATCAATTGTCTCATCAAAATATTTAAGCTTAGACTTTAAAGATTCTTGAGTAAAGTTAGATTTTATTATCTTTTGGATGTTTTTATTCTTTTTAATGTCTTGACAAAAATTAAGGAAACTGGGTGAGAACAGGGAGAAATACATTCTTCCCTGGCAACACTAAAGAATAGTACCTAAAACTTCCTTTAACCTCTAAATTTCTGAGGTCCCAAAATGGTTCATAACATTCCACTGCACAAGGGTAAGATAAGAATTTACTACAAATAATTGGAATATCATAAAATCTTATATAAATGCTAAATATTCATGAAAATTGGAACTAAACCAAGCTTGTGTCCAAATGCAAGGAAACTCTCATGAACATTTTAAAATAACAGAAGAGAAAGGTTGTGTCTCTCAGGAATGGAAAGACTAGTTGAGAAAATGAGGAATCTTTCATTATATTTTACATCAAACCAAGTAAGATTCTAAGATGTTCAAGTGTGGAATGAGTGGGAGAATGAATGTGATTTTTTTTAATTCCCCATTTCTGCTTGGAGTCTCTAGCAAATGAGTGAAATACCCAGAGAGCAAGGTCCAATTATGATATGTCATAACCACGGTCAGAAATCTCATGAAGGATCCTGTTTTAATCAGAATTTTTTTTTATTTATGCTGACTTAAAATGTCGAAATAATTTAGATGTGGTGGCCAAAAAAAATCCTAATAATCATGTATTTCCATGTTTGTGAATTTTTATTGTTATCATTTGAGGTAAGAGAGGAAAATTGTCACTGAAAGCAAAAAAAAAAGTAAAGGCAAAAATGGCATGGGGGAAACTCCTTATTTAAAAGTTGTATGATTTTACAGGAAAAAGTAATACATATACCAACTAGAAAATTTTAATATATTAATAGATTTAGTGCTGGAAGGGTCCTTGGAGGAAATCTACTCCAAAACTCTTATTTTGCAACATAAAAAAATTGAAACCCACAAATGTTAAATGATTTGCCCAAATTCACAGCTAGTTAAGAAACAGAGTTGGGATTTGAACACAAGTCCTAATTTTAAATCCAATATTTATGTCACTATGCCATATATCACTGTTTTGATGATCCTTTGGTCCACTATGGTATTGTTCTCCTTTTGATCAAATGCTATGTTGTCTCTTCTTCCCCATATTATCCTCATCAATTGGCTTAGAAGGTTGAGTTACCTCATCCCAAATCATCTCACCCTTCCTCTTCCCTTAAGGACCACTGAGATGTTAAAGAGATAGTAGAAAAGATTCCTTCACACTGGGCACAAATATCTAGACTAGTATATGCTCACAATTGTGAAGTTAATTTTTAAAACAAAAACATAAGAAATTAAAATCCCCCCTCTTAAATTTCATTTTATTAATCTTGACTGGAGGGTCAAATCTTTTTGGATCTTAATATTATCATTCAACCAACTGATCATTCCTTAAATTTGATAAACATGTTACATTTGTTTTAATTCATCACTGGTAAGTCATGAAAAATCAAATGGTATGGTGGTTTGACCTCTCAATTTGGAGGCAGGAAGAACTGTGTTTGGAACTTGTCTCAGGATATTAGTGGTGATTTGTTATCTGTAAATCTCAACCTCTCAGGGTCACAATTTTTTCCACCCATAAAATAAGAAGATTCTATTAATCCATGACCCAATGATACTATATTAAACAGCACAGGGTCAAGATTCTCAAAGAAATGCTATTCAAAACTTCCTTCTAAGTTAACATCGAAACATAACTAACTGAACTTTGGGTTCCATTGGAGAAACCTAGAAATAAAATCTTCCTACATATGGTTCAGGTGGTGAGAACACAGCTAGGTGGCACCATAGTGCACAGATCATGAGTCCTAGATTCAGAAAGAGTCTCCTTTCTTCACCCCAGATACTTAGCAGCTGTGTGACTCTGGACAAGTCACTTAGCCTTGTTTGTCTCAGTTTCTTCACTGGTAAGATGAGTTCCAGAAGGAAATGACAAACTACTCCAGTATCCTTGCCAAGAAAGCCTCAAAAGGGTCACAAAGCAGCAGACACAACTCAACTGAAAAATGACTACACCAAAACAAAAATATCATTAAGCATCAGGTGGGATTTTTTTATAATTTTTATTCAATCTTTCTTGCAATTATCACTAGGCACTATCTGTAAAAGGTCTCTTCAAATGTTAATGCAATATGTCCACCAAATCTTAATGCAGTCTTAAGCTAAAGGCTTAAAAGCTATCAAAGCTTATATTACATTAAAAACTTGAATTTTATATAAATGAACTCTACATGGTCCTCACAAATAGCATCAAAAACAGTACACAGAAATTCCATCTCCAAACCTCACTTTACTTGTTTTAATATAACAAATATGAGGGGCAAATTACTTAGGAAGAAGCAGAAATAAATGACACACAACCCTAGCTCGTCAGGTGTTTAACATCTAGTAAGGGGATATGGGGGTGCATATAAAAATAATTATAATATGCAAAATAGAATGAATGCATGAGGCATTAACAAACAGGTTAGAGTGTTTGTCTTTGCACCCTGAGAATCTCACACATCATAGACATTTAATAAATCATTCTTAATTGATTGAATGATTATAAGAATAGTCCAATAATGTGGCCCCGGATGGGGCCTGGTATAGTATTATCCAACTGTTTCATGAGTTGAAACAACACAGTATGACTTCCAAATAAAATCATGAACTATTTGTTGAGTAAACATACCAAAGTATATTAGCAGGGGTTTGTTATTTGTAAGAAGGAATATGAAATATAGAGCTAAAACAATATGATTAGAAAATTATATAGGCTCCCTATGCATTATGAATGAAACAGGAGCTGTACATAGGGTCCACCAGGTCCCTAAAGAAAATGAAAGGGCCTCCAGAATATTGATGCAGAGGATCATAGCATTTTGAACTAGAAGAAATATTAGAAGTCATCTAATCAACCTTCTCATTTTACAGGTAAGGAAACTGAGTCCCAAAGAAGTTAACTAAATTGTCAAAGTCACAGTTAGAAAGTGGCATATGTAGTATGTGAATTAATACCTTCCAACTCCAAAGCTTGAGCCCCTTCAATTTACCCTGCTTTCTCAAAGGATTTAATGAAAACAGGGACTGCATTGTCACTGGAGGAGAAGGTGTGGAGGGGTGGTGATTTGCTTTGATATAGAAATAATTAAAATGGATAAAGTCACAGATCTTTTAGAATAGCAAAATAAAATAAGTCTATGTAAGTCTATTATTGGCTGACAACACAATCAGTCAATGAAAATGGAGGACATTGAATCAACATACCTCTATTCTTTCCTATCTGCTGAATCAAAAGATAATGCATTCAAAGAAGACTGTGCTGTGCCCATGATCACAAGAGTCATCATCAGCAGAGCTAGAAATGGGGATCTCATCTCTGTCCATTTTACTACACTGCCTTTCATAAGCAAAAGACATGATGATCTGAAAATTCAGATCCCAAAATACATACACCACAGAATTTCCTGACTGCTATTTAGTCTCCCTCATTATCTAGTGAGTAATTGAGAAGAGGGATAGACTTCCAGCTGGGGCCCTGGGCTCCCCCAATGGGGCAATAGCCTTCAATGCCCCAGTGAGAATTTAGCTTTGAAACTGAGTTATGAGAGCTCAGAGGGACACATGTTTTGCATCAGCTTTGAAGATGTCAAAAAAGAATATTATTTCATTTATGAAATAAAAAAAGTTGATTTTATTCCATAATAATGGTTCTCTTGAAGGAATAAACCTTAGAAATTCTCTAGTATGGCTCTTTTAGTTTTCAAATGAGGAAAGAAGGGAATGAAGAGATTAAGTTATTTGCTCAAGGTCATATAGGGAGTAAGTGTCAGAGTCAGGAATACATAGGACTCCCTGACTCAGTCCAGCACTCAATACCACAAAGGAACTTAGAGGCCAGTTATTACAACTTTCACTTTACAAATGGGGAAGTAAAGCCAAGAGAATTTAAGTGGCTTGTCTAAGGCCACAAAAGTGTTTATTGTTTCATGTTCATCCTTCTAAGAGGACCAATGACATCAGGAGGGTGATGTCTTGACTCCCAAATGGAGGAGAACTGGACACGGTCATTAGTCTCATTCCTCCAGCATCATTGTGGTACAATGGCAAGCCATGGGTCCAGACCACTGACAAGGCCCTTTTTACATTAGGGTCTTTCCCAAGGCTCACTTTGTCTGAGGCAATACCCATTCAATTGTTAAAGACTAGATAAGAATTGATGCAAAATATGGTCTACTTTGCCTCCCCAGAAGAATCATTCTGGGAGGGGAAGGTCTTCAGAGTTTCAAAGTGAATTGTGTCTCAGAGAAGGAATTCAATCCCAGATGCTCTGACTCTATAGCCATCAAAAATTTTCTATACCCTATCTTCATTTAATTTATTATCTTATTTTGTTGACATTTGTAACTTGGGTGGGCAGCTAGAGGGTACTAAGGCTTTAGTACCAGACCAAGGAGTCAGGAAGATTCATCTTTGTGTGACCAAATTTGACCTCAAACCTTTGCTTGATGTGAGACTTGGTCAAGTAACTTAACCCCTTCTGCTTCAGTTTCCTCAACTGTAAAATGAGCAAGAGAAGGAAAAGACAAACTACTCTGGTATCTTTGCCAAGAAAATTCCAAATGGAGTCACTGAGATTTGGACACACTGAAACAATTGAATAAATCCAAGTTAGCTTAGATGACCTCTGATGTCTTTATCAATTAGTTCAATCTGTATTTTTGCTATACTGATGTCATACTCTATATTCTCCAAGTATCAGCTGAAGATGGTGGTAAATTACCAATTGAAGTATGTCAGGAAAAATTATATGCAGCATTTTTTTTTTGTAAAATTAGCCTTTTTGAAAACTCTTGGTTTCACAGGAAATTTTAATATGTTGTATAGGAGCTGAAATAAGCTAAATAAGGTAGATTGTTATTCAACAGTCCTACATACACAAAGATTAAAAAACAACCCTTACTTTAATGTTTAATAAGGGCACATAAGTATGTTGCAAGACAGCAGTGTTTGAGTCTCATTTGATTATTGGATTGCCCTTTGTATCCATCACAGTAATTTGTGTACAGAATACATTTAGCAAATGTTTTATTTTAAACATAAGTTGAATTTTTTGGAAAGGTAGAGAATCCAAACAGAGTAAATTTTATTTTGGATCTGATTCCCATCAACAGGGAGGAACTGTTTTCTACAATAGAAATTATCAGAACCCTGAGGGTGGTGGAGGTGGGAAGGGAAGCAACCACTCCTTTTACTGTTTATCCCAGGGATGGGGAGGGAACACAGGCATGTAGTCTGACATACAATTTAGCCTTTGGCAAATCACATTTCAGAGGAAAGACAAGTAGGCTCATGGTTTAAAAAATTTCAAGGAAAAATATCCAAGGGAGAATGGGGGGTATGGTCAAGAATGAAATGCTTTTTTTTCACAATGGGAAATAATTCCAGTGGGAATGGAAAATCATATTTGTCTGCAAAAAGTAATGTTAATGCATAAGAAACCCATTGAGCAACTTAGATTTTAAAGAGAAATATGTATAGGATGGAAGTAAGGTCCAGTTACTAATGATGGACATTAGAATGAAGCACAATCCTGTGAAGATAGTATCTGGAATGTTGAATCACAGATGAGCTAGGAGTAGCAAAGGAAGCTAGGGATACAAAAACACTGTGTTTTGTTTGTTTTTGTTTAGAGATTTTTGCTTGGTTGTTTGTCTTTAATTATATTAGGAGGAAAGAGGAAGATGAGAGAAGAGATAGGACTTTCATTTAGGCTGGAAGGGGATAATGATAACTGAAAAGATAGAGGGATTGAAAGCAGAGTTATTCAATTCTTTTGCTTTTCTCTGGGAAGGAGAATGAACTTTGTACTGCAGATGAAAATACAAAAATTTCAAATGAATGGTTGTTACTCAGGAAGAGCAAGGCAATAGTGAAGACCACTTACTGCCCTTAATGAATTCAACTTACTTGCCTCAAATAAACTGCATCTTCAGGCTCTGAAAGAACTACCAGATGAGATTGGTAAGCTGCTATCATTGCTATCAGATAGATCCTAGAAAATGAAAGAGGCACCACAAGATTGGAGAAGGGCAAATGTTGACCCAATTTTAAACAAAAGGTAACTATAGGACATTAAGTTTGACTTCAAACCTTGGGAAAATTCTAGAATGGATTATTAAGAGATGATTAGTGAATACTGTAAAAAGTAAAGTTATAATTACAAATAGACAGCATGGTTTCATCAAGAGCAATTAATGTCAAACTACCCTCATTTCTTGTTTTAACAAGATTGCTAAGTAGAAGAAAAGAATATTGTGGATATAGTTTACCCAGTTCTTTAACAAATATTATTAATATATTACACATATATTGATATATAACATATTTACATAAATATACATAATATATATAATATTATAATTATATTAATATATAGCATACATTTCTTTTTTTTCTCCTTTCCATATATTTCTTATGAAGAAGATGGAGAGATGTGGACTAAATAATATTTTAATTAAATGAGTTTCAAACTGACTGGGTATCTAAACTCAAAAAATATGTCATAATGGTTCAGGGTTGGCTCTGGTAGAATACCCTAGGAATCTATGTTTGGAATACTGCCATGTAATATTTTTAAGAATTCCTTGAATGGGGCAGCTATTTGGCACAGTAGATAGAGACCTGGAGTCAGAAGGACCTGAATTCAAATTTGGCCTCAGACACTTAATAATTGCCTATCTGTGTGACCTTGGGCAAGTCACTTAACTCCATTGCCTTAAATAAATAAAAAAGGGAAAAAAAAGAAAAGAGAGAAGAATTACTTCAATAAGGAAATAAATGAAATGAATGCCCATTAAATTTGCTGATGATTCAACATTGGAAAGCAATGACTAACACAGAGGAAGACAGAGTCAGGATCCAAAAAAACCTTGACAAACTAGAACACTGGGCTGATTATAATGAGATGAGATTCAATAGGGATTAAAGTCTTCTAAATTTGGATACAAAACAATTTCACTAATACAAAATGAGGAAGGCACATTTATACAGCAATTATTCTGAAAAAGATCCGAAGACTCAGAATGAGTCAACATCGCAATTAATCAGTCAAAATAACTAATACATTGCTAAAATACATAAAGAGGACCATATTTGCTAAATAGAGGGAGAAGAGAATTTCACAGTAGTCTTTCCTCCCTTATTAAAAATGAATTGAACCCTCACAGTTCAAGGACATGGCTAAGAGCATATATGTATATAAATGTATACATGTATGTATGTGAATGAACATGATGCGCACAGTTATCCTGGGAAAGACTCCAGATAGGAGAGAGATCCAAGTACTTGAATAATTGCCAAATGGAAAAGGTATTACACTTGGCATGATTAGTTCCTAGGAATCAGAATCATAAAGAGACTTAAGTTTGATATCAGGAAAGCATTACTAAAAAAAAGCAAAACATTACTAACAACTAAAGCTGAACAAAAATGTAACAATGGATAAATGATATTGATTTTTCATCCTTAAAAAAGAATCGAACTTGGCTGGGATAGAGCCAAGATGGCAGAGTAAAGGCAGGAACTCCCTTGAGCTCTCCCCTTACCACTCCATAAACCCTAAATGATGATTCCAACCAAATTCTAGAGAGGCAGAATCTACAAAAAGACCGAGTGAAATAATTTTCCAGCTCAAGACAGCTTGCAGAATCCATGGGAAGGGTCTGTTATATTGATGTTAGAAAGGACTCACAGTCCAGTCCAGTCCAGGTCTTGCTGGAGCAAACTGGTTCCAACCAGCCAAGAACAGACAGCAAGGTACTGGGGTCCCTAGGGGTACTTGGGACCATGGCGGCAATAACAGACCCGTAGTATAGGTGACAATTTCCAAACTTCTCAACCAAGGACATTTGGGAAGGTCAGCAGGAAAATTCTGCTGCATCAGGGTGGGAGCAGAGCCCAGGCCAATACAGACGTCAGCACAGATCCAGCTCCAGGGGACCAGGAGCAGGTCTGGGGAAATCCCCTAGTAGTTGCTCCCAGAGAGCTCAGAGAACAGATGGTAAGGGGGTCAGAAGGAGATTGCAGGGATCTTTTTTGCTATCCCTGAGGCAGAGACTCTGTTGCTTCATCCATACTCAGATGTAGGTCATTGGGGCCTAAGTCTCAGGTAAAGGAGTGGAAGGACAACAGAACTTGCAGATCCAGGGGATTATCCCCGAAAATAGCTTCAAAAACCCTCAAAAGCTTGGGAGTGTGTCTTCCACCCTGGAAAAGGAACCCCACCTTAACAAAGAGTTAAGATCAAATCATAGGGGAGGAAAATGATCAAAAAAGAAAGAAGAAAATCCAACTACAAACAATTACTCTAATCCCATGGAAGATCAAATAACACACTCAGAGGAAGAAAACAAAGTCAAAGCTTCTGCACCCAAAGTCTCCAAGAAAAAACTGAATTTGTCTCAGGCTATGAACAATCTCAAAAAAGATTTTGAAAATCAAGTACGGGAGGTGGAGGAAAAATTGGGAAGAGAAATAAGAGCCATGCAGGAAAATCATGAAAACTGAATCAGCAACTTGGTGAAGGAAATACTCCAAAATACTGTAGAAAACATCTTAAAAACTATTTGGGTCAAATGGAAAAAGTAGTACAAAAGGCTAGTAAAGAGAAGAATGTCTTAAAAAGCAGAATTGGCCAAATGGAAAAGGAGATACAAAAACTATCTGAAGAATATAATTCCTTAAAATGTAGAAAGAAGCTAAGGGAAGCTGATGACTTTATGAACAATTAAGAAACAATAAAAGAAAACCAAAAGAATGAAAAAATGTAAAATATCTCATTGGAAAAGTCACTGACCTGGAAAACAGGAGAGATAATTAAAAAATTATTGGACTACATGAAAACCTTGACCAAAAAATAGCTTACATGTAATTTTTAAAGAAATTATTTAGGAAACCTGCCATAATATCCTAGAAGCAGAGTATACAATAGAAACTGAAAGAATCCACTGATCACCTCCTGAAAGAGATCCCACAATGAAAACTGACCAGAATATTATAGCCAAATTTCAAAACTTCCAAATCAAAGAGAAAATATTTCAAGCATCCAGAAAGAAACAATTTAAATATCGAGAAGCCACAGTCAGAACAGAATAAGATTTAGCAGCTTCTATATTAAGCAGTCTTATGGCTTGGAGTGTGATATTCAAGGAAGACAAAAGAGCTTAGATGACAACTAAGAATCAACTACCCAGTAAAACTGAACATCCTCTTCCAAGGGAAAAGATGGACATTCCATGAAATAGGGGACTTTCAAACTTTTCTGATGGAACAACTAGAGTTGAACAGAAACTTTAATCTTCAAATACAGGACTCAAGTGGAGCATAAAAAAATAAGCAGAAAAGATAGATCATAAGGGAATTTAATGCTGCTTACATTACTGCATGAAAAGATGATACTTATAAGCCATGTGAAGTCTCATATTTATTAGGGCATTTAGAAGGAGCATATACAGACAAGACACAGGTGGGAGCTGAAGTTGAAGGAATACTATATTAAATACTATATTAAAAATGAAGTTATGGGAGAGAGGGGAATGTACTGGGAGAAAGGAAAAGGAGAGATAGAAGAGGATAAGTTGTTTTACATAAAAGAGGCAAGAAAAATATTTTGCAGTGGAGTGGAAGGGAAGGTGAAGGAGAATGAGTGAACCTTACTCTCTTTGGAATTGACTTGGAGAAGGCATAACATGCCCATTCAATTGGGTATAGAGATCTGTCTTACCCTACAGGAAACTAGAACAGGAAAGGGAGGGGAGAAATGGGATGGGGTGAGGGCATAAGTGATAGAAGACATCATCAGATACAACATACTTTTGAGGAGGGACAGGGTGAAAGAAGAGAAAAAATAGAATAAGTGGGAATGGAGGGAAATAGAGCTAGAAACTGTGGGAAAAATATTGAATTAAATGTCTCTGATAAAGACTTCATTTCTCAAACATAGAGAACAGAATCAAATTTGTAAAAAAAATGGGAGCCATTGCCCAGTTGACAAGATGAGTTTATCAGTACAATCTTTTAATTATTTTTTTTCAAAAAAAATCCTACCTCACTCTAGGTAGGAAAAATGAGGCTTGGAACAATTCTGAGGTGCTAGATTAGATTGACTTATAGGACAGAAGGAGAGAATGAAAAATATTGGAAGGGATGTAGAGAAATTGAGACACTGATACATTGTCAGGGAAGTTGGGAAATGTTTCAAAAATTCTGTTGAGCAATTTGGAACTACACCCAAAGGACTATAAAACCATATCTACCCTTTGACCTAGTGGTACCACAGCAAGGTCTATGTCATAGAAGAGAGGAAATACTGGAAGAAAAGAATCTATATGAATGGGAATGTTAAATATCTTTTTTTGGTGAGGAAGAGCTGGAGATTAAGGGAATGCCCAGTGGGTTGGGTTGGGGAAGGGTTGAGCAAACTGTGTTATCTGATTGAGATAAAATTCCATTCTATTATGGAAAATAATGAATAGGAGGCTCAGTGAAAATATTTTATGAGCAGATGAAATGGGAAATGTTCATTTTACAATTAACAGCAATATTGCAGGGTTTTCAGTTCTAAATGCCCTCTTTTCTCAGCAATGCTGTGACCCAGGAGAACTTTGAAGAACTTATTATCCATCCCAAAGACAGAGCTGAATACAGACTGAAACATGTTTTTTGTATTTTATTTTTCTTGAGATTTCTCTCTTTTTGGGGGGGGATATATTTACTTTTATAACATGAGTTTTATAGTAATATTTTCCATGACTACATATTTTTAACCTATACCATAAAATCATTAGCTTCCCAATCCTCAATGAGGGGGACTGAGATGGGAGGAAGGTAGAGAATTTGGAACTCAAGATCTTGGAAGTAAGTATTGAAACTTGTTTTTGCATGTAGCTGGGAGAAATTTTTCTTTAAATTTTCTAAAATTTCAAAAAAATGAATTTAGATTGTCACAGCTTACATTATAAGGGGATTATTTATTACATGAATTAGAAAAAGTGGCCATCATAATTTCTTCTACCTCTCAATTATATAAATATTGTACAAGCATAAAGATAGAGTGATTCACCTTTCACACATGCATAAAAACACACATCAATTACTGTAGTCACAAAATACAAGGTTTTAATATATTGACAGGGTATAATATTCTATGACCCCTTTATGGGAATGAACACTCTGATTGAATAAAGAGATAATATGATTTCCTTAGGGAAAAAAATGCTACCCCCTAATATCTAACTAGCTAAACCCTACCTCTATTTCATCATTTCCAGAGTTGGGAAAGTTACAAACCTGGAGGAGGCATGTGGAGAAGACCTCTACAGAGTAAATGGAGGAGAGATCTTTCTTTGACCCCCCCCCGCCCAATATTAGTATGTTACCTTTAAAGGGAAGGGATTGAATAGAAGGAAATATTAAACAGTCATATGTTCCAGACAGACATAAATATAGTCCTTCTGTTCCCAATGAATAAAACAATTTCAAGAAGTCTGACTCTTGAAACAGAAAAGAAAGTCTGACTATGAAGGACACCCTTTTGAGATTGATCTAAGCAACTTCCTCAGCAGAGACACTACACCAAGGAAAGCAGTGCGAGAACTTTATAAAGATAAAACCCATCTCCAGGCTTCTCAATTCCAAACTTCTGAGTAGCTTTGGAATCATATCTTCCTTACACGTACCTCACTATCATCATATGTCCACTCTCCCCATAGGAACCAAGTGTTGTAATGGGAATTTGAGCCCAGAGTGTTTTCGGCTTTGGTTTTGGTTTCGGTTTAATTCTGTAGGTAGTGTGCTTATGCCATATTGGTAAATCTAGTAAATATTTTTCTAAAACTTACCAGTATGACCAGGTATGACCTACTTGAAAGATTACCTGTCTTGAACTATAGTAATGGAAATAATTGCCTACAGGGTTACTTACTAGATCCTGAGATAACTTCAGCCCTAAGGTTGCTGCTGAGTTGGGTGACTTTCTCCAGAAGAGCACCCCATGAGAAGATCACAGGACTATGTCAATCAGAACTGAGGGTCCATAGAGACCACCTTTTCCAAACCCCCCCCCCTTTTGAACTACTTGAAGAAATTGAGACCAATATAGATTAAAAGCCTGGCTCAGCATCACAGAAGTAGTAAGCAACATAAGTGGGGTTTAAACTTAGTTTGCTCTGATGCCAGAAATAAAGCACTTTCTACTGTATCAACTATAATCTCCAGGGTTTAGGGGCACAGCTGTGAAAGACTGTCTAAATTAGGCCAGAAGGAGGGCATGTTTTGGAAGAAATTCAGAACTAAGGTGATAGTACTCTATTATAAATAAACTATATTTTAAGAGATTAAAACTGTCTTCATACTTTCATGGACGTGGAATGGAGAAGGGTGTGGGGTTTGTATGTCTGTTTGTGTGTGTGTGTGTGTGTGTGTGTGTGTGTGTGTGTGTGTGTGTGAGATTTTCAAACCTTGCCTCAAGCATCTAAATGCTTCCACTCATGGGAAATGAGCAGTGCGAAGTCAATGAACTCTTGATATGTTGAAGGTACTAAAATTCCTGTTTGCAGTAGATGGAGCTACAAGCTATCCCTGCAAGTCTGTCGCTTCTTTGAGCCTCCCTGGGTAGTTGCGTAATTTGAGTTTTACTTTGGTGTTCATGGTGTCATTTCCTATTCTCTCTCTCTCTCTCTCTCTCTCTCTCTCTCTCTCTCTCTCTCTCTCTCTCTTTATCTATTTTTCTTTGTCTTTTCTCTCACTTTCTAAATCTCCCTCTGTCTCTCTTCTCTGCCTTTCTCTGTTTCTCTCTCCCTCGCTCTGTTTCTGTTTCTTTCTCTATTTCTCTATTCCTCTTTGTTGTTGTCTCTTTTTTCTCTGTCTGTCGCTTTGTTTTTCTCTCTTTCCATTTCTCTGTCTTTCCCTGTCTCTGTCTTTCCCTATCTCTGTCTGTCTCTCTCTCTTTTCCTCTCTGCCTCAGTGTGTCTGTCTGCCCCCTCTCTCTTTCACTCTTTGTTTCTCCTTGTCTCTATCTCTGTCTCTATCTCTCTCTCTTTTTCTTTCTCTATCCTTGTCTTTATTTTTCTTTACCTCTGTATTTCTCTGTATTTCTCTCTCTCTCTTTCTCTCTCTCTCTCTCTCTCTCTCTCTCTCTCTCTCTCTCTCCTCTCCTCTCCTCTCCTCTCTCCCTCTCTCTCTCCCTTCTCTCTCTCTTTTCCACTTTGAAACAACCTATCCTGGATTCAACTTCCAAAAAATTCTCACAGCCACAAAAATGCCCATAGAACAAGCCAGTCTTACTCCAGATCTGTGAACAGCATCATAGTGTCATAGATTTATAATAGGAAGGGATTTTTCAAATCCATATAGTTCAACCTATTACATTTTTACAAATGAGGAAACTGAGGCATATAGGAGTTTCCTTAAGGTCACACAGTAC
The DNA here is from genome assembly GCF_037893015.1 of Macrotis lagotis. Lineage (NCBI taxonomy): Eukaryota > Metazoa > Chordata > Mammalia > Peramelemorphia > Peramelidae > Macrotis > Macrotis lagotis. The sequence continues at coordinate 48,006,955 of NC_133659.1, forward strand.
AAATACTTCTGAAGTAGGATTTGAAACAAAGTCTTCCTGACTCCAGCACTCATTTCACCTTTCAATGGTGCATTAGAATATTGACTAATTAGGTAGAGGATAAAAGGGCCATGGCATGGTACCTATATCTTTGAGTAATAATAGATCTAAATAAAATTGGAAATGGTTATTCAGGCCAATATTTTACAGATAAAGAAACTGAGTCCCAAAGAGGTTAAGTACATTGTCCATCATTATCCAGTGATCTGTTACTATCTTTACACACACAATCACACGCACTCATTTGTACACATACAATAATTTTTTTGTTTTTTTGCTAAAAATCTATCATTTGAACACTATATTGAATGCTTTTCATACAATATGAACATAAGGGCATTTAAAGATAAATGTCTGTGAGACAGAAAGACCATCAGGCAGACAGAGAGAAAAAAAGGGGAAAAGAGACAGAGAGAAACCAAGGGAGAAACCATGAGATGGAGAGAGAGGAATAGAGACTGAGACAGAGACAGAAGTAGATAGAAACAAAGACACACCGAAAAATACAAAGAGAATAAAAGACTAGGAGAGAAAAAGAGAGAATTCATATTAAAAAACACCTTGACAAGCATTGGTTTTAGAGCCAAAGGAATTAGTTTTAAATGTTTTTTTTTTCTGTAACTGATTATTGCTTATAAAATGTATGAGTGTGCACATGTTTGTAAAGGTAGGAGTTTTTTTTTTTTTACTCAGTTATTTGTTTGGCTACAAAGACAGCAAATTACCTATAACTTTCTTCAACTTCAGCTTCAGATTTGATAGTCTGAAAATCCATGACCTATAGCAACACTAAGACTGCACTTAGACATTCACATTCCTACACAAGTCCATACACAAGAGTTTTATTTGGGAGTTAATTTCATAGCCTTGACCCCCTTATCTAGCATCATCTTTCTTCTTCAGAGATAGACATAAGCTGTAGCCAGGTGACCAGGAATAAATAAAAAGAAAGCTATTTTCTCTTGGTTGCCAGCTGGAAGCCAATATCATTCAAACCCCAGAAACCAAGCTCCTAACAAAAGCACTATTTTATGAGCTATTAGGGTCCAAATTTCATAAAGTAAATGGAAAATGTGTGCCTTTTTGGAGCTTGGTTCAATTGTTTGCTTCAGGTCATCTCTGATTTCAAAAGTGAGAAGATTGGAGAGAGGGCATTGATTGGCGGTAGGTGGGATTCTGAAGATGTGTAAGGTTAAATTGAAATAGAACTTAGTGTAGAGCTTCTAAAATATATTTTGATTCTCAGATAGTATGGGGTTCATGAGTAAAAAAAATGGTGCAATTTTCTAGGAATTTTGGAGGGCTTTTCCTTGCTGTATTAAGATCGAGTTTAATAAGTACATTTAGGACCATTGCATTTTCTGTGAAATGGTTTTCTAGATTTGATCCCATGAAAATTCAGTTCAAATTAGCTTCCCAATACATATTTAGTAAATATGGACTACTTGTCAAATGTATGGTAAATTCATCAAGGATATGTGATTGTTGATGGAACGTTGAAGCAGGTGCAGATCAAATATACCTCAGAAGATAGGTCTTAAAGAATACCAGGAGGCAAAATGAGGTTAAGTGAATTATCTGTACTCCCACAGTAAGAATTGGAGATAGAAACTCAACATAGATTTTCCTGATTCTAAGTGTATTGTTTATATCCCAGACTTTTAACCATTTAAAAGTCAAGGAAACAACTATAACAGAAATAATATGGATCTATGATCCAAAAGGTAGTAAATTGCATACTCTGATTCAACTAAATCTCTATAGGCCCACTCACCTTCAAAGAGGTCAGAGAAGGAAATATATACTTATAGGAACTGGTGTTGTGGTGTCAAAGATCTGGATACAAAATGTTTTCTTTGATGGAAAGACATAATTATGGAAATGGCTGAACTAATTATTAATTTTTTAAAAAAGAAAAAAAATCACAAAATAAACTTTTCTATTTAAGTTTTTTAAAGATCTTTACAATCTTGCCCCAACCTGTCTTTCTAGACTCACTGACAGCAGCTCAGGCCTCATTCCCCATACTCTGTGAACAAACAAAATGATGTTTTTTTCTGTTCCTCCAGTTTGCATATTAATTTTTTTCATTAATCTTCCCCTGTACCTGAATGGAAATCCCTCTTTAATTCTGCTGCACAAAATTCCTCTTTTCCTTTAAGACATCGCTAAAATTTCTACTTTTAAATGAAACTTTTTCTATTGCAGTCCTCTCCACTTGAATGTAAACTTGTGAGTACAGGTTGTTTTATTTCTTGCATTTGAATTCCCAATGCCTAACAAAATTCTTGGAATTATTTAGGTCCTTTAAAATGTTTTTAATTAATCATATTTAAGGATCATCTCCAACCTTTATGATTTATATCTTTCTATTGGACCCAGAAGGCTTCAGAGAGAAAGTGAGGTTAGTGATTTTGCACAGCATCCCCTCACTATTCATTGGCAAGAAATGGCATGACTTACCTGATATTATGGTTCTCTTCCAGAGCAAAGGTCAAACAACAACCACCACAACAATAATTGATTGATTATCTTAGAGATATCTGTCATCTAGTTTTCATCTCTCTATCATCTATCTATATACTTATTTATCTATTTTGACTGCCTGTCTGTCTCTCTGTCTGCCTACCTGCCTGCCTGATCTCTCTCTCTCTCTCTCTCTCTCTCTCTCTCTCTCTCTCTCTCTCTCTCTCTCATATTTCTAATAGATTATAGGCTATGGGTTCTTTGAGGGTGAATGTAGGGGGAAATACAGATGACAAAACATATAAAATGATACATTTTAAAAATAAAAGTCATTCTATTGACTTCAAATTGACTATATTTTAAAATTTGCATGAATTTAGAGATCTGGTTGAAAATTGATTTAAAAAATTTATAGAGAATAAGTTTGATATAGATTTTTAACCCAACCTGTGGTTTTATATACATATACATATATACATAAACATCAGCAATTTGTCTATAATTTATGATTTTTAAGTAAAGTGATCATTGAGGAAGTAGGTGTCTAAATAGGACCTGAGTTCCACTTTTTCCAGTTCCAAGACTTCTGAATTTTGTGCTTCTCTCAAATACCTTGGTCAGGGATTTCCAAAGCACTTTCTCAAAGTTTTTTTTTTAATTACTATTATTTTTTCCAGATTCTGAAGATTTTCAATAAATCTAAGTATTCTCATTCCCGGGCCCTAAGCAATGTAGGGACAGAGTTAGCAATAAGAATGCTCATCTTAGTTGCCTAATCATCAGCTTAAATATGCAAGACATGCTGTCAAAATAACCAATGAGCTTTGGAAGGATATTTAAAAGTTGTGTTAGATATGGTAGCTAGGAAAATAATTGCCACATAAAAGGGATTAAAGTTAGTACTGGGCTTCAAATTCTGCTGTGAAAGGAAGGAATTGCCCATGCCTCAGCTATTTTGGAATAGCAAACTTATAGAGTGATAATAGTGAGCTTGGCTACCTGAAAGGAAAAGTGAAAAGTGACTGCATCTCATTTACATTGCTATTGTTTTGGTTGCTAATTGCAAATCCTAAAACAACATCTCTCAGCAGCTCTTCACTGATGTAAGGGTATATACCTGTCTATCTCTCCTATCCTTTGTCAGTGTGTCATCAAGTAATAAACATTCTCTTGCTTCTCCCTTTTAGCCCCCCCAAAACACATATGCACTGCTTATAAACACATTTGCTCTCAACATATTCTAGCTCCTCAATTGTGCATAAAAATATATAAGTTGATTAGAATTGTGTGGGTGGTGGACTGTTTGCCATTTGAAACTACAACCTACAAGCTATAATATATCACCCATGTCTCTTGGGAATCCAACTAACTAATTACTTCTCCAGAAACATACAAGAGGTCATTTGCTAGCTACCTTTCATCATTATTTACCTACCAATAAGAGCTTTGAAATATTTGTCCATGGGGTAAAAAAAGAAAAAAAAGAGAAAATAGGTAAGAAGCATTTTTAAAAAGCTTGAAGCAAATCATTTTTTAAAAGTCTTCATTGGTTGTTTAAATGAAAGCAGTTGTATGCTGTAGGAGACAATATGGAAAATGAGATAATCAAGAGAGTATGGCGAAAAGACCAGCAAGGTTTAGGTAGTAGGCAGAATGATGGTTTATCTGAAATCCTGAATATTAGTAGCTCAATTTTTTATTTTTTAAACATTTCCTTTGTTTTAATTCTTCAGCTGCATTTATCAATTCCCTACTGTCTCTCCTCCTTCTCCTCTTCCTTTTTTCTCTCTCCTCTCCTCTTTTTCCTCTTCTTCTGTTGCTACTGCTACTTCTATTTAGTAGCATTAGCAGTAGCAGCAGCAGTAGTAATGATAGTAGGAGTAGGAGTAGAGATAGTGGTAGTAATACATCTAAAATCTAAGAATCTTTATTTTTAGGGTTTTTTGGCAAGGCAAATGGAGTTAAGTGGCTTGCCCAAGGCCACACAGCTAGGTAATTATTAACTGTCTAAGACCAGATTTGAACCCAGGTACTCCTGACTCCACCGGAGCTCTATTCACTGTGCCACCTAGCCGCCCCTAAAATCTAAGAATCTTAAAACCCTTTACTCTAACTTGGAACAACTCCTGGAAAGTCGAAATTTTTCCTTTTATTTTTTTCTTAGAAAATTGTCTATCCCCCTACAGACCAGGGCAGGTCATATCTCTTTTCTTATACATACTTACACACCACTCCAACGTTTCTCTTCTTTCTCTGCTTCTGACTCTGAACTTGTCCGTGATTCAGGAATCCATCATGGCCTGAAAGAAGCTTCAATCTCTCCAGTTCTTTTTTTTTTTTTTAGCTTTTTGCAAGACAAAAGGGGTTAAGTGGCTTGCCCAACGCCACACAGCTAGGTAATCATTAAGTGTCTGAGACTGGATTTGAACCCAGGTACTCCTGACTCCAGGGCCGGTGCTTTATCCACTGCGCCACCTAGCCGTCCCAATCTTTCCAGTTCTGGACTAGGATTAAGACATGTCCCAGCACTTCCATTCTGAGGCAGTTCCCAGGTCAGATCCATGGTCACTCCTTCCCTTCTCTTGTCGATCTCTTTCCCTCTTTCTAGACTTCTGCAGTAGATCCCATGAATAACCTCTCTCTTTCCCCACTCCTTATTCTGGAACTCATTAGAATATGTTTGTTGAAGGCTGTAACTCTTTTCTCTTTTTCCTTGAATTTGTTTCCCCAGCACATAGAACAAATGCTTAGAATTTAGAAAGTAATTAATAAATGTGTAAATATACCCAAACCTAGCTTGTTTAGGTTTGCAGTGTAGAGGGAGATGGAGCTTGAAGAAAATGTACCAGACGAGCTACACACATAATAGAAATTTAATAAATATTTGCTGAATTTCGGGATTTCAGCCTTGCAATTTAAATCATTTCATAGCAACACAAAAATTTCTACCTGCATATACACAACTTCAATTCCAACCCACCTATTATAACTATAAAAATAATTTTATTGGTTTTTTTTATTTTTATTTGCTCTATTTTTGTTCTTGGCACTGTGCCAAGGGTTCAGAGAGCAATTCTCCAGAGGTGGTCAGAGTCAGGCCATCTTTGATTAACCACATATGGGACAAAGGAAATATTTTAATTGGTGTTATTCTTCTTCATTCGCTCAAGAAACACTTATTATGTACTTTGTACCAGGCCCAGTGCTCTGAGCTGAGGATTAAAAAGTGGAAAATGTTTTTGACCTCAAGGTGCTTAAATTCTATTAATAAAGGAAAGTTCCACTTAGGAAATAACAACTAAACAGACTTAGAAGATGCTTACAAATTTAAGATGCAAAGAAAACGAGGGTATGAGTATATTGAGGAATACACGGCAGCTTGGAGAAAGGA